>NC_051154.1:110254654-110292813 GCF_013339745.2 Dermacentor silvarum | reverse complement strand
GGCTTATTCATGAGCCTTGAAATAATGCTTAGTGAGGTTAAACTGAGGCGCGCAGCCGCACTTCTGACAGTGCTGAGAAATGTGCGAAAAACCATCACTACGTAGGTTGGCCGCATGTTCCCTTAGTCGCACGTTGACACATCGGCCCGTCTGGCCTATATAAGCAGAGCCGCAAGACAACGGCAGACTATAAACCACATTCGTGGCACAACTGATTGCCGGATTCTTGTGCTTGACACCACAACCTTCTTTCTTTTCCTTTTTGGCCTCTGCCTGTCTCCCTACACGTTCGCAAATATCCCCTAATTTGTTTGGTACAGAAAAAACCACTTCTACCCCATATCTACCTGCTACGTTTTTCAAGCCATGGGACAAGGCATGAACATACGGTACAACTGCAACGCGTTTCTTTTCCTTTCCGATTAGTTCTTTTTTTGTGTAGCTGCCCTGACCATGTTTTACTGCTTGAATTAACTTCTTACAAGTTCGTGTCAAGACGTGATCCGGGAATCCTGCATTTTTTTAACCTACCCACCTGTCTTGACACACTCTCCTTTATTCTATGAAGGCACGTCTTATTGATAGCTGACCGAAGAACAGAGCTAGCAATGCCATCTTTTACAATTTTTGAATGGCCAGAAGAATAGTTCAAAATTTCTTTTTTTGAGCGTGGCCAAAACTCCCAACAAATGTGATCGGGAGAGGCAGACAGCATCAAATCAAGAAACCGCAGCTCGTTCTGCTGAGGAACCTCATACGTGAATTTTAGACCCTTGCCTACCCTCCTGAAAACGTCAAGTATATCATCCAACGTTCCAGAGTTTCTACTTTCATCTATGATTACAAGATAGTCATCTACATACCTAAATATTTTTACACCACACCCACCAAGTTCCCGTTCGATATCTTCATCAATGCAACCCAAAAATATATTGCTCAGAACCGGGGCAATCCTCGACCCGATACAAATACCCTCTCTTTGCAAGTACAGCTTACCCTCAAAACCTATAACCGTGGATCTTAAATAGCACATTAATAAATCTAGGAAGGAACTGACAGAAACACAGCACTTATTGACAAATTCACACTCATCATTGTACAAATCAAAACATCTTTGCACACATCCTATCAATTCCCTCTGCGGTATAGAATAATACAAATCTTCTGCATCGATACTAAACAAGCGGTATTTTCCTGGTTTGCAGTTTTCCAAGTAATGCACAACTTCCTCTGAATTAGATACCATGAACGGATCCTGAACGTTTAGGTAGTTTAAGCATTTCTGAAGAAACTGAGACAAGCACAACTGCCATGAACCTTTTTCAGAAACTATGGTTCTGAGCGGCAAACTGTCTTTATGTGTCTTTACTGTGAAAAAAACCTTCAAGTGAAAACCTTTTGCATTTCTCACACTAGAGGCTACTTTTTCAATACCATTAGCTTCCAACAATTCAACAGCCTTCTTCTTAACCACCTCCAATTTGACAGATACCTCCTTAAAGTTCTTGTCTATAGCCGCAAACGCTTTTTCAAAAAACATGTTGTCAGGTAACACCACAAAAAAGCCTTCATTTTCCGAGACAAGCACTCTAAGATCACGTTTAACCAGGAAATCAACAACGGGCCTAGTGTTCACTTTCTACAGCTACTTTTTCCTGAATTGGCAATAAGATCAACACTTTCATCGATAAACCGAGGTCTAACATGTCGAGTAACCGACCTGGACCTTTTCAGCCGAGGACAGCGAAGACTCCGTAGCAAACTTAGGGTCTTTTTTTCAGAACTTCTAAAATGGAATCCGGAACAGCCTCAACCCCAAGCACCAGGTCATCTTTTTCTGGACCAGGATGTATTCTCCTAGAGGGTAGACCCGGACGGATAGCATTCCATAATTGGTCGGCTATTCTGTCGGCGATAAGGCACCACTCTGGCAAGACAGTTTGCCGCTCAGAACCATAGTCTCTGAAAAAGGTTCATGGCAGTTGTGCTTGTCTCAGTTTCTTCAGAATTGCTTAAACTACTTAAACGTTCAGGATCCGTTCATGGTATCTAATTCAGAGGAAGTTGTGCATGACTTGGAAAACTGCAAACCAGGAAAATACCGTTTGTTTAGTATTGATGCAGAAGATTTGTATTATTCTATACCGCAGAGGGAATTGATAGGATGTGTGCAAAGATGTTTTGATTTGTACAATGATGAGTGTGAATTTGTCAATAAGTGCTGTGTTTCTGTCAGTTCCTTCCTAGATTTATTAATGTGCTATTTAAGATCCACGGTTATAGGTTTTGAGGGTAAGCTGTACTTGCAAAGAGAGGGTATTTGTATCGGGTCGAGGATTGCCCCGGTTCTGAGCAATATATTTTTGGGTTGCATTGATGAAGATATCGAACGGGAACTTGGTGGGTGTGGTGTAAAAATATTTAGGTATGTAGATGACTATCTTGTAATCATAGATGAAAGTAGAAACTCTGGAACGTTGGATGATATACTTGACGTTTTCAGGAGGGTAGGCAAGGGTCTAAAATTCACGTATGAGGTTCCTCAGCAGAACGAGCTGCGGTTTCTTGATTTGATGCTGTCTGCCTCTCCCGATCACATTTGTTGGGAGTTTTGGCCACGCTCAAAAAAAAGAAATTTTGAACTATTCTTCTGGCCATTCAAAAATTGTAAAAGATGGCATTGCTAGCTCTGTTCTTCGGTCAGCTATCAATAAGACGTGCCTTCATAGAATAAAGGAGAGTGTGTCAAGACAGGTGGGTAGGTTAAAAAATGCAGGATTCCCGGATCACGTCTTGACACGAACTTGTAAGAAGTTAATTCAAGCAGTAAAACATGGTCAGGGCAGCTACACAAAAAAAGAACTAATCGGAAAGGAAAAGAAACGCGTTGCAGTTGTACCGTATGTTCATGCCTTGTCCCATGGCTTGAAAAACGTAGCAGGTAGATATGGGGTAGAAGTGGTTTTTTCTGTACCAAACAAATTAGGGGATATTTGCGAACGTGTAGGGAGACAGGCAGAGGCCAAAAAGGAAAAGAAAGAAGGTTGTGGTGTCAAGCACAAGAATCCGGCAATCAGTTGTGCCACGAATGTGGTTTATAGTCTGCCGTTGTCTTGCGGCTCTGCTTATATAGGCCAGACGGGCCGATGTGTCAACGTGCGACTAAGGGAACATGCGGCCAACCTACGTAGTGATGGTTTTTCGCACATTTCTCAGCACTGTCAGAAGTGCGGCTGCGCGCCTCAGTTTAACCTCACTAACATTATTTCAAGGCATCATGATAAGACAACTCGGGAAGTCATCGAAGCATGGAACATTCAAAATAAAAAACAGTCTTGTATCAGCTGTCCCTCTATTGCACTACAGGATAAAGAAATCCTGTACCTGAATGGTTAACGTGTTCTGGTTTTTGGTTATTGTTGCGTTGTGTGTGGCCACGTGTGTGTATATATCTGCTCTGTGATGTGGAATAAACCTTAGTTGTGAGTCGGCGCTTGTGTACGTGTGTTCTTTCGTCTGTCGTCTTCCTTGTTGCGCCCTTCTAAAACCATGAATTACATGAACGTCGACACTCATCGTGAGATGGGTCCTGCCAGATTTTTTTCTCGCTCTCGCTATACCAGTTTACGTATACGGTTATAGCTTGGTGAGAACTTACATGCAGCATAGCGTGACAGCAGCATCATGCTCATCGTACTGTTTTGTCTGATTACTCGCGCATCAACTCAAGTAAAGAATCAAGTAGAGCCTTTTTTTCTCGCGTTGTGACCTTCCTGAGGAGATGTCCGGGCACTCGGATTGTGTGTTGGGCCACTCACCAACGTGTAGTGGGAGTAGAACAAGCGCTCCCTGGCAATGTGATGGGAGAGCATGAAGAAGGGTGAGTGCAGCAGGTACACGCCGAAGGATAGCCGACTGAGCGGGAGGAAACCCTCCCATGAGAGGAACTGGATCACTGGACCTGGCCGTGACGAAAGGAAGCATAAAGCAACGCTGTGATATTCGTACGCGAACGGTGCACTGGTGCACGAGAAACATTTGGACTCTGAGATCGGCTTTGTCATGCGACATGATTGCGTAGCCTGAAACTGTGGTCAGGTAAACAACCTCTGGGACAAATGGCCGACATTGGCTTTAATGCAAAAGAGTAAAGGTGCTGCAGTAGAGTCATAAATCATGATAAGCCGTGACGCCTTGCAGCTCAGCTCACCTGTTCTGCTTGTGGCGCAGGCGAACACAAACCAGGCCAAGAACAAAGACCACAGTATTCTGTCTGTGAACGCGTACAGCATTCGGTTCACCTCACTGGCTCTGGCGTCGCTGCGGTACCACTCGTGCTTCATGAATAGGCAGTAGAGGCCGCATGAGAGCGCAATGCACCAGCCAACTGCTTGAACTATCTGGTCAGAAAATGCATGAACAATTGATGTGTACACACTGCACACGTATAGAGAAAAGAACAACAGCGAGCGCATCACTGGCATTTCACATGTGTCTCACGTGCGTGATGCGCCTAAATGCATACGTGACATCGTACTGAAACAACATAGTTGCATTTTTGCATGAGCTTCTAGAAATATGTCCTGATAAAGATAACGCTGCAGGGTCTCATGCAAGTAGTGATGACATTAGAAAATTCTACTTGCCTTGGATATCTTTCTTTGACCGCACTTTTTAATGGCTAGGAATGTCATGCATCCGGAGAAGAAGCATACGCCGTGGTAAAATGGCCGACTGTAGTACTTGTTCAGTGTGTCCAAGAATTTACTGCAAGAAACACAATTTTTTTGTTGGAACTCAACACAAACAATACAAGCATAAGCGTTCGAAGATTTCTCCCAGAGACATTTATCACAACTTTGCAACCAGAGTTAGGGTACCTGACATGAGCATATCGCTCACGTTCCACTTAGTGGGATTATAAAATTTGCATCACAGAAGAGCAGCTAGCTCTGTTGGTCTTATGCAAATGTTAGAATACATAATATCTACACTTTCGTATATGTTTGTGGCAGCAGGCATGTTCATGATGTTCAATTTCCATTTAAAGGCCTGAAGGGGTAAGGTTACGGATTTAAGATGAGTATGTATTTTTATACGGATGAACTACGGGGGAAGGGGTCAGTACCTAAATTTAACTATTAATAGGCGTGTTGTAAAATATAAAGCGGGGAATGAACGTGGAATGCAAAAATGCTCGTAAGTGGTGGAAATTATTCCAGAGCTCCGCCCCCCCCCCCTTTTCCCCTACTTTGTACGTCGGGTATTTATCTCAAGCACATTTATAAACTATTGAACTACTGCATTTAGGTGTTCATGAAAAAAAGTTAAATCTTGTACTGACTGCAGAGGTATGCGGCTGTTGTAACTTCAAAAGGCCCCATCGTTGCATACAACCTCCTCGCCTTCATTTTTCTCTCCTTCTATTGTTGTGTAATATAGTGTTGAATAACATTTTACCGAAGCCTAAGCGCAGTTCATAGATTATACATCCAGAGAAGATGACTCGGGAAGTATTCTGCATATACAAGCGAACCTTCGTCTTCTGTAATGACAACTAATCGCAGGTGCTAGAGTTGAAGTTCGTGAGTTGCCCATAGTCAATGTACGATTGCGAATTATTTGATGTGCCCTGCACTTTATCTTCAATCAATCAGTCATCGAGTTTATTTACATCGTGTAGATGTGGGCAAGCTTTGGCGAAAAGCGAAAAAATTCGCTTGAAGAAAACCCAAGCCCCCTTATACAAGGCACACAACTCGGGATAGAAGCATGCTACAGACATGGAAGATGGGCAATGTACATATGTCGCAATTTACTGTTCCTGAAAACGCAACAAAGAAGTTACAAGAATAAATTAAATTTTACAAGGCACTAGCGTGTATTTTCTGCTTTCACACCATTAGGTAATCATATACTATCAAGAAGTACAGAGAAGCATTCGTTTTAAAAAATTAAGAATTTTGTCGCAATTGATTTTCCTAAAATAACTACAACAATGGCGTTGAACTCTCTTCTTGGGGTTGGAAAAGCAACAAAACCCCCAAAACAAAAAAGAAGATTTCAGCACAATTGTTTTTATATAAAACAAGCAAATAACAATCGCTTTGAACCTTGATTCTAGAGGTTGGAAAAAGGCCAAAAAGTTACAAAAATTGGTTTTTAATATCTCGCATGCTACATCTTTCCAGTACTATTCCGCAGCTTCGCAATGTGTTCAAGAAGTGAGGCAAACTATACCGTAACATTTGTCATCCGTATTCAGTTCGGCAAAAGGGGATAGTTCAGAAGTCTTGCTTGCGAAATGAATAGAAAGGATCATTTGCTCTTAGATCAGCGAAATTTATATAAAAACATATTGCATATGATAGACAGACGTTTTATATTTGACAGCTAAGTTCGAATCATAAAGTTGAAATGCTGGTATGACATTAAAACGTTGAAAAAGTTTCTCAGTATGCGCGTGATAATCAGCATTCGCTATAGACCGAAGAGCCCTCTTTTGTAATATAAGTATTGCGTGCTTATTTTTTGTGTTGAATTTCCCCACACTAAAGAGCAGTAATTTATGCGAGATAAAAACAGTGCGTTAAGGAGCATTACATTTATCGATACAAGTAGAATGCGTCAAAATTTTCCAATAACACCTACACTTTTAGGCAGGTTGGATTGAAAGTAGTCAAAGTGACCCTCCCAAGACATGTTTTTATGAAAGAGGACCAGAGCTGCGGGAGAACATGACTTTGAAGATTCGGTTGAAGTGCAAAAACCTTACCAATGTAAATGTTTGGGCTCGTTGGTAGCTCATCCTTAACTATGCTTACAGCGCAAGGCTTCACGTGAGCGAAAGAGGAGACTAGAAGAACACAGAGAAAAATCATCGTGGCTAAATCACGGCGACATGGGACCATGGCAAAGCATTGCGTTCCTGAATATAATAAAGTGTACTCTGCAGCAAATACAAGTTCCAGATTAGAATAATGTACCTTAATGCACTAATCAAGATAGATGACCAATTAGTGTACATATGCGTTCTTGCGACGTAACCGCTGCACCTAGAGTAACTATGAACAAACCGCTCATTTATCGTGACTGCTTTATTTCTTTGTCTCCGGTGAGCCAGGAGTCTCCGGTGAAGTACCTTCTTGGCAGTAGAAGGCAAAATGCACTAGGGAGAAGAAAACTTTATGGTCCTAATAAACTGCGGCGATTCTGGAGACGTAAGGATGCCACCACTCAGCATGGATAGTTTACAAAAGAAAGTAGGATGTACGAATCGCATGCTTAAGAAATAACTACAGCATTTACGTCAAAAACCGAACACATGCACACGCGAGTGACAGCGCGTCCTGCGTCGCTTTAAATATAAGTTCTAGTTAAGAATCATTTGCGTGTTACCTACCTCAGTGAGTTATTGACGGCAACAAGGAAAGGTGGCATGATCGTGCCGTATATCTGCCAGGCAGCAATGGCACAGAACAGAACAGACAAGACCCCGAAAGCAACGACAACCGACCATTTCTTTCTGTAAAGAAGAACAAGCTTGAAAGTGAGTGCGAACTGCTCGTGTAGACAGCAGAGTAAACGTTTTGGGAGCGCCTGGCTCTGAAAAAAAAAGCAACAAAAAGATTGTGCAGATCTCGGAATCTATTTGAAGCGAAGCTTTCGTGAAGCGGTTAATCAAATGCTACAAATTTGTCCATTTTATCCCTGCGTATTTGGCGTAAAGGAAACTGGAGCGCGTGCATGTGCTCTCTCGAATTCGTGCTATGCAATGTGAAACATGCGGTGATAATCGCAAAGAGCTAGTTGGCGTTGGCACGATATGTGCGATTGCGGCCTGATGTGCAAAAAAAAAAAGCGCGTGTATCCTCATGGTTACATCACTGGGCTGGTGTGGTGTGGAACCGAGGTTTGATCCCACCATCGGGTGCGTAATTAATTTTTTTTAAAGTATGAGCTATTCGGCAAGACAGCAGCTGCACCCAATGGCCACGGTCAGGAAAGTCCGGGAGGCTTGGCAAAGAAAGCTTCGCATTAAAAACATAAAGTTCACTGTTGTGAACGTCACTTAGTCAGTTTTGGTAGGACAAAGAGAAATGAACAGAAAGGTATAAAAGATGATCAAAAGGTGCACGGGAGAGCGCATGTCACTGTCACAGATATTCCTCTATAGGCCCATATAAATACACGACTATACAGAACAGTGCTGTGGTGGAATTGAATGAGGGTAACTGAGCACATAGTTCGTGTGTTTTAGAGGAACTTGGTTGGTGTTTTATGCTTTCCTAGTACACGTCGTGGGATTTACACCGTCTTCATTCTTTCATAATATGGTGTATTTATTTATTTATTCATTTATTTATTCATTGATTCATTCATTACTAAGAATTAAGTATCAAAGTTTTAGTATTTCTCAGCCTGTGTGTGTTTGATACTCTTACATGTTAATTATGTCTTGATCTTAATAAATTAAGTACGTGAAATGAAGTTCGCTTTTGTTCCAAATTTTCCCGCTAGCCGTGCCTTACAGTTTGTACAGCCGCTCGCATTAAAAAAAAAAATACATGCAGCGCGAGTGTCGGCTGCATGGCATATCCGCACCTTATACCCCGGCGAGAAGCAGCGATATCGGCGATAGTGCACGAATGTGCGCAGAGCACGCTCCATTGCGAGCATCGTTTTCTATACGCTGTTCTTCAGGGAGACACACGCCCGGTCAGGCTTGTCTGCGCGGTCCTATTTAAAAAAAAAGACCGCTGTGAACTGGAACACGTGCACTACTAATATCTGTCATCTGCGATGTGGTTTCCATTTTTTTTTTTGTATTACTGAACCAGCGCATGCGCCATGGAAATAAGAATGAAAAGAAAGAAATTTCGCACAATAATTTTTGCTGGCGTGTTGCATGGGCGTTACACATGAAGGGCCTCCTGCTGGCCCTTGTGGCATGCTTCGAAGGCCACCGGTAGAGCCACCGACATCGCTGACAGGCGCGCACATCATAAGAATTGTACGCTGAAGAAATGGTGAAGAGGTGTGGCGGGCACAAAGCTCAAAAGTGCCAACACGGTGACTGCTCAGAGCTCGCGATGGCCAGTTGGGTAAGGCCAACGTTGGTACAAGCAACTAAATCAAAAATTTGTGGGGTCGCAGCATTCATATGGGGATGGATTACCAGTGAAGCTGTTTAGGCAGCATACATGGGCTGCATACGTTATGAAATGATAAATTTATTTCATACGGCACTACACTACGCCGACACAAGCGCCACCGCGGTCACCGCATCTCCAATGCATATACCGCAGTCGCTGGTGCAGCCGCGCATGACATTATAACCACAGAAGCGCAGGCCACACTCTTTCCCCTCTCATTATTTGTCAAACAGGGTTTAAAACAAATAAAGCATATAAAGGTCAACTTGCTGCACCTAGAGCACTTTCTTACCTATATATAGTGTTTCTCTTACAACGCCGAATTTATGTGGTTTTATTTGGAACCAAGATATTAAATTTATTTTTGGAAGTTGGCGGAGTGCTTGAAGCCTGCTTCGCCTCCACCGCGGGTCGGCCTGGTATTGCTCTGTCTCCAGGATCGGCCCACGCATTCCTGTCCACTAGCGGTGATACGGACGTAAGCCGGCCAGGGTACCCCCCTGGGAGCGCATGCGGGGGATGCATACGGGGGCTAGGGGTAAACAGCTTCGCTGTGAAAAACAAACACGGAACAAAATAAGGGGAATTTATCGGCACGTACGATGTATTGCTGGTGAATGAAGGGAACTCACAGATAACAAAGGCAGGGTACGTGCAGTCCTGAAGGGAACAGCTCAGCACACGACGCTCACAGTGCGGAGTGCTTTGTGTGCTTACGCGTACTCCTGCCGATCTCGCCGCTTCTCGCCGTTATAATTAGCTGACATTCTGTGCGGTCGATGCTCGCGCGATAAGGATTAAAATACGGGAGGCTGCACTTCACTTTTCGCACTGGCAATAGGTGCACCTAGTCTAGCGGGATATGCTAATAAAAAGATAACTTACGGTTTGAAGACTTGTATGATTATAACGGAAATAAGAAACAGCTGGAAATCTGTAGAGAGATACCACAGATGAGGTAGAATGCCCTGCAAGAAATGAGTTACAAACATGCGTAAACCGTATTGACAGAGAATAAAAAAATGATGTACCCGAAATAAAAACAAGCTAAAAATGAGGGTTGCATATTGTAGCAGTTTATATACTTTATGTCAAACCTGCCAGAAATATTACTGCCTTTCCCAGGGATACTAGGAGCTAGGAAAAGTAAGTGAGGGTCAGAGGTAGGCGACAACAGTGATGTTGCCTCTATCTTTGGGAATACGATTTCATCGATTTTCCATAGGAATGGCGGCGACATTACTTTTTTGTCCTTACAGCGGTAACCATAACTCATTTACTGTGTAATAGTCAACTTCGCTCTGCATAGAGGCCGATATTTCTCTTATTTCTCGGTTTTTGCTATATAATTACCCGTGCAACGGTCCGTCACTGAAAGTGCGTGCCTCATAATCAAATCCTGGATATGGCCCGTAGAACTCCAGAATTTAATTTTTGTCCAAAACTGACAACAACGTTTAGTGGCGCTCTAAGCAGGCTCGCGTATTATGAACGCTCTGTTTGCACTTACTTCCCCGAAGCGGCGTAAAACTCCTCGCCTCGCCATGAATCTGTATATGTACACGGAAGTCACATCTACATCAAACAAGACGCGTTCGGTCGCTACAAGTTTTGCGTCAGGTGGCCTGCGAACGCGTTATGGTTAAAGTCCCTATATAAGAAAAGTACCGCCATCCTTTGATCAACACCGCTTCTCTCTCTCCTGTATCTCCGATTGGACGATGATAGCGCGCGCTTTTCACTTCTTTATATTTTGTTTTTTTCCGCCTCAGAGCGATGTTGAAAGTCCTCTGCGCAGCCGCAGTCGCCGGCGGCGGCAGCGGCGCGCGAACGGCCTGAAAGCTTCAACGTAGACTAACGTAGACTATCTAGGTGCGCCACCGTCGACTTGGCTTTCGCAAGCAAACAGTAAAGAAAAAAGCAAGCGCTTTAGGAGAGGAGGCGGCGGAGGAAATAGTAGATGGCGGTACTTTTCTTATATAGGGACTCTAGTTATGGTTGGAGAGGGCTGGCTCGCCGAGTAGTAAAAAAAGGTTAAAAACGGCTCGCAGCCTAGCGTAGCGTGTATACTCTCGCGCCTACGCGTGGGCTCTAGGCGAGCGTCGTGATGGGAATAAGCACTGAGCTTTCGTACTAGTAGCGCTAGTAGAACTAGAAGAAGCAGCGTGTACGTCGCACAGCCATGGTTTTAGAAGAATATGTGGTCCACTACATGGGGGTCTGCAGATTGCCATATCTAGCGTCACATTACGCATGATATACAACATGGTTTCGCGATACCACCGGAGCCAACCGGCTGCTGCGAGGAAGACGATGAGGTGCCTCTGGGCTCTTGGCTCGAGTTTGTTTCGTTGGCATCAGTGGCATTCTAATACATACCCCCGGCGCCTTTTCAACATTATGTCATGTTCTTAGATTATATATATGTGCAGGAAAGAGACGACCAACTTTTTGGAAATAAGACATATTTACTTAACGTTTTTGGCTGGTGGACCAGCCTTCGTCAGAGTACAAGGCCGGAGTTTTGTAGCGATACATTTCCGATGCTAATGCCTTTTCGCGCTTTTCGTGCTTAGTCACTGGTCAGAGCGACGGTCCGCTCTCGTTATCAACAGGATCAGCATGCCGTGGGTGGTGGATGATAAGACTAGCATAGAATAAAGCTGAACGCATCGCTACAAAATACCGGCCCAGTACTCTTTCCTTCATCTGTTACGCCGGGTCCAGCGTGTTCAACTTTCAAGAAACCCACCCCTATATATACAGGGTGTTTCAGTGAACACTTTCAAAATTTATTTAAGGTTGCCTGTGGCAGATAGCCCAATTCTAGTTAATGAGATTGTCTACTCGAAGAGGCGGACATTACTTGCACAGAAAATTTAAATGCATAGCCGGCTAATGAACAAAAGTTCACTCATTAAAATTTTAACTAATTACCTGAAGGCTCATATTGCAATTTACAAATTGTAGCCGTGGAGTTCGCAAGGCGGATCCACTTGGAATTAATTCTCAGGATGACACCAGTTTCGAGATATTCATTCCCAAACTTTGCGGAGAAATGCGTTGACGTTCCATTTAATTTTGTGCTTCAATGCATAAAGCGACGTTTTGTTAAAAAACTAACTGGAACGCTAATGTTCGGGAATTAATATCTCGAAACTGGTGTCATCCCGAGAATTCGTTCCAAGTGAATCCGCCTTGCGAACTCCATGGCTACAATTTGTAAATTGCAATATGGGCCATCAGGTAATTAGTTAAAAACTTAATTAGTGCATTTTTGTTAATTATATAATTATACATTTCAATTTATTGTGCAAGTAATGTCCTCCTCTTGAAGTAGACCAGCTCGTGAACTAGTATTGTCCTATCTGCCACAGGCAACCTTTAAGAATTTTTGGAAGTGTTCGCTGAAACACCCTGTATATTCAGCAATTCTTCTTGAACAATTACGAAAGGTTTGACTTATTGCTATTTCTTTAGATCTATACTTCTCTCTTGTTCATTTAGCTCTTCTTTGTAGCTACAATTTTGGGATTCCGGGCTCTTTAGCAGGTCAACCTTCCCAATGTTTCGCCGTTAATAAAAAATCAGGCAAGTTTGCACTCGGTCGCGCAAAGCTTAGGCATAGCGAAGCTTACTGGCTGCTACTGCTAGGTGTGAACTTGGTTGCTGCTAGGTCTTAACTTCGTTTAACTTAACTACGCATGTAGGATGGTATTCTCGAGCGATCATTTTCGGAGGTACCTTCCCTTTCGCGGCATTTCGTGTGACTAGCGCCGGACGCGTGGGCGCCTACGAGCGACAGCGTTCCCGGCATGCCACAAACTCAGGCAGGCTAACCAAGGTTGGCACAGTGCCAAGAACGCTGCTGCTTGCCGACGCCGAACGCGTTGGAGGCTAGCCGCTCGATATCAATCGGCCAACTTCGCTTTGTCTTGAGCTTTGAGTGGCCTAGTGCAAGCTATCGTCTTTATTTTTTTCTCCTGGCTCAGCGCGCCGCGGAGAGAAGAGAGGCAGGGGTCGGGAAGGCAGCGAGCTGGCGAGGAGGAGAGCGCGTGTATCCGCACGTGGTCTCCTCCTCCTCCTCCGGGTTACTATGGCTACCACGGCTATGCACCACAAATTACGGCTGGCTTAAACAGCTTAGCTGTTAAAAACCACTACACAGTTATCAAATTTGCACGAGTACTTTCAAAGTTCTAATGTACTTACAACTGTTGCATCTTCCCTCCAGTTGCGAATAAGCAAGAGCAAATCCCACCAGTGGTCTCGTATTTCAGCATAAAATCTGCTGTAAAACTCTTTCGAATTTGGGCCAGAGGCTACTAGCGGTAGAAGGTACATACACATAATCATAAAGAATGTTGGCACGGTCACCCTGCAAAAGAAAAGAATACAGTTCAGTATGGCAATACATTAGCAGCATGCCTCTCCGGCACCCTTTTCATATTGACTTTCTTCCCTATACTGAAGATATGCAAGACGACTGTGAAGGCAATAATGACAAGTAAAACGCAAATATTTGTTTTATGTAAACTTCCTTGGGGCTTAATTTCGATAAGAATTCAGCAGAAAGATGTAGATAAATAAAAAGAACTTCGACATACGGACCCCTTTTTGCTACAGGGTTTGAAGCTTTTCTTTTTTCGGAATCTAAAGGAATTAGAAACTCAATCTGCTTGTTTATGCTTAGGCGCATTTTTATTTTGTTGCCATGAACACCAAATATGAAAACAGAAATTCATTGTATTTTGAAACGACCGGGAACACGACGTGGTGACTCAGTGACTATGGCGTTCTGTTGCAGAGTAAGAAGTCTCTGGTTCGATTCCAGATCACAGCGAGCGCACTGCCATCAAAAGGGAGTGAAAAAAAAACCGCTCGTATACTGAGAACCAGGTGTACGATAAAGGCCTCATGAAGTCAAACGTTAATAATCCGGAGTCCTTCATTACGGCGTCCCTCCCCGCTCCTGGGTTGCGTTTAGGATGTGACATCCCAAGGATCATAAATCAATTAAAAGGTCAGGGGTGCGCGATCTGTATCTTTATAAAATGAATCGACTGCGTATCGTGCTGGGAGATTGTTGAATTGAAGGCGATTAACGACTGGATATATTTAATTGGCATTATAGGCCACGGAGCAAATCCTTTCATAAAAAAGATCGTAACAGTTGCCAATTTTCACATATTTTCTACGTGAAACAAAGGAGTCGAAGTAGAAAGGCGAAAAAAGAGGGTTTATTAACCATAGAACAGTTGATACGCGTCCATAATGGTCGTCGGAATCCGTCAATAATCGCAAAACATGATAGCGCCACTTTCGCTCGCTCGCTGTCCACGCCATCGTCTTCCTCTAATATTTAACATTATATCTAAATCATTATCTTGGTATCAGAACAAGCAGACAATTAGGACGGATGACGGCGCGCAGAATCAGACACAATGCAAGTTTAGAAAACTACAGTGAAACCAAACTGCATCAGGGAATGAACGCGTATAGATAGCAGTTTAGGAATGCAGTGCGCCATGAATGAAACGTTCTAGGCGGTTACCTGTCCAATGGAGGAGCTTTTTTCTTGCATTACCCTTTAATTCAGAAAATAAATACCTTCAGGGTTCTAAGAAAGTTTACAGTGAAGCTGGTATAGGGGGCGTCTAGGTTAGTTGGTAATGGTTGCTCCAAAGGACGACGAGAACACGGTGAGAAACCTATTTAGTTCACCCATATTTCAATTTATTGCCTTCGAAGATGCACTTCGAAGATTCATGTGTTTCATAGCAGGCACTGATCTCTGACAATGTATTCGACAACAAACAAGGTAAAAAGCGTTAAAAAATTACTCGTCATCCCGGCCCTGCGAAAGTGAATGTCCAGCGAAGCTGTTTAAAACCACCGATAGAACTGCTGAGGGGAGTATGCAATACTTTATTGTTTCAGAGCAATGGTAGTAATGGCAACTTAGAGTAATGGTAGTAGTGGGAGTAATGGTAATTTTGACAGCACTACGCCGTCTAAAGCGGTGCTGAGACAACATTGAAATCAGTTGCTAGGCTGGTTCTTTTATACACGAAATGCTAGGGACGCCACTCCCCACGTCGCAAGCTGCCGTCGACGCGGCAGCTTGCGCAACAGTAATCTTTACCCGGAAACGTATTCGGGCAGCGCTACGTGCTTCGCATTGCTATCACGAGCGCGTTATCACCAATTCTGTGGTTCGGATGCTTGTTTTGTTCTTGTTGTTTATTGAAACGTACGCTGTTCTATATGTTGTATGCGTAATTCCAAAGAATGCATGCACTGTTCGCTTCACATTGCTGTGTGCTGGAAGCCTCTGACTTACTGGGATTCGAGCCACTGCTCCGGCCTGGCACGACCACCGGGATCGGGCCACATTTTTGCTCACGGACGCGCACACGAAAAATGCCGACCACCGAGAGGATAACAGCTTCGTTGTAAAATAAAAACTTGCCGCAGGTGTTACTGATGGGATCAATGTAGCCTTCATTAAATGCCTTGGCTAGTAAAGGTGTCCGTCATCTTTCGCGTTGACAGCTGGTAGCAAGCTGTTCGAAAGAATGTTTACAAGCAGTATGATATTGTCGCGTTGTTGTGACGGTGAACAATTAAACCACGGCACAAAGTCGAGTCACAAAACTAACTCTTTGTTGAGTGAACCGGTGCCCACGAAAACAAGTTACACTGGGGCGAAACGATAGTGATGAGTACATGCGTCGATCGTCGCAATCTCATCCACGGGTCAGGCGGCGTCAGCAATTTACACACGACTCGGCGTAGATTCCACCGTAATAACTGGTGCACGCGTGCCTTCTAGAATGTGCAACACTGTTCGCGTCACGTATGCAATCTGATTACATTAGGTTCGGTGACAACATAGACAACACATGGAATCGGCGACAACAATCGACAATGTTCTGATACATGCGGGCGCCCCTTTCGCCGAGTGATAACTTTAACGGGTGTTAGCAACTGAAAGGGCGCTAACCGGAAAAAGATAAACAAGTGCCCGTGTCAATATGCTGCCCCTTTACTAAAGTTGGTGTAAACAACTTTGAAATACTTTGTGTAAAAAATGTGCTGCGAACAGGCCAACACCACGCTTCATGGTCTCTTTTTTCCCTGACGAAATGCGCATTGGCCTACCACGGAATAGATTGCAAGCTTCTACATAAACTGCGAGAATTCAAATACCCAGATTTCTACACAATACAACAAAGATTTTCACTATTCATTGTTACTTTCACCATGAACCCTCTCATCACAAGCAATCTACTTCAGTAGGCAAATTGACAGCATATTAAACATAACAACTTCCGCAACAACTTTAGAAACCTTCAGCATAATGAAATTTGGGACAATAAGATAAGGATTTCAGGAGCCTAATTATATGCCGTCGCAGAAATGTTTACGAATGAAGAACTTGTTGCCAAAAGCCTTACCTGATAAACCTTCTCATAACAGCAATGAGTCCCACAAGAGCCCTGTTTCCAGACTGCTCGTTCAACTTAAGGTAAAGCAAAAAACCACTGAAATAAAAGCGATACATTCAGCAATTGAACGGCAAATAATTTACGATTCTTTCGCCTTGTCAAAGACTTTGCATACAACGCAACCATTACTGAAGATGGCAACCCGCCGCGGTGGCTTAGCGGCTATGGTGTTGCGCTGCTAAGCTCGAGGTCGCGGGATCAAACCGCATTTCGATGGGGGCGAAATGCAAAAACGTCCGTGTCCCGTGCATTGGGGGCACGTTTAAGATCCCCTGGTGGTAAAAATTAATCCGGAGTCCACCACTACGGCATGCCTCATAATAAAATCGTGGTTTTGGCAGGTAATACCCAGGAGAAATCGATTAACGGCACTCGTGCATTACGTAGGATATTTTTCCTACTCTGTAGCCACATACGAATGTCGTATCGCACCGGGCAAGAATACGAAGAAAGGAATAATCGAGATAAAAAACGTGTCCCTCAGTTGATGGCCTATATATTGTCCCTATTTCTCAAGTGCATACCTTAGAACAACCTCATAACCTTGCAACTGCGGCAGCTATGGTACGGTAGGTTTTCGAAACACAACTGTGTAGTTATGTGTTTGTGTTTCGAATAACATGCTAACCTTGCGACCTGAAAATACCCCAAGGTTTCATTAAACTCAGAATCTCTCCCCCTCATCGCCACCACCATCGTCACCTTCCGCACTGCGAATGCATCGTATTTGTTTCATGTGACGATCGAGTGTGTTCACTTTCGCCTTCTTATAATCGTTACTGTCCTCATCTGTACTTTAAGCGCATTGATCGAGTAATCACCCTCAACATGAAACTTGTTCGCCTTCCGACAAACGCACGCAGTGGTAGCTTCGAGAACGTGCTGACACTGCTGAGGTGCCAGCTTAGTCGTAGGGAGCCCGTCCCAGAGCCCATGTTCACAAAACGCTCCTACAGCATAATTGCTTGGACGAGAAAAATCCAGCCAATCCTGATGCTTGACATATTATTAGCGAAAGCGGCCAGCCAATGGCAAATAACACTTACCAACGGTAACTTTGTAAATTCGGCCCTAGAGCCCGTACTGACAAAAACCTTTTAGGCTAGAGTAGTTCGTAAGACAAGAATTTCAGCCAATACTGATGGTGGGCATATTATTACCGAAGGCAGCTTACCAATGGCAAAGAAAACTTACAAAAGAAAAGATTTGTGAATGTGGCCCCAGATTCGAAAGTTATTGTAGGTTTCATTCACAGCTCCACCAGTGATTTAAAACTATTTGCTTCATTACTTGACGGCCGTTAACTGATGCTATTTGGCGAGACTTTTTGAGAAGAAGGCTAAAATCTGCTTACTGCCACTTGTGAGCAGCCCAAAGATCTTGGTCCAAATTCACAAAACGTTTTGTTCGTAAGACCTGTTTTGTCATTGGTGGGGCGGCTTCGCTAATATTATATTCGTTGTTGTGATAGGCGAGAAAATGCTCTTAAGAACCGTTGTAGCATAAGAACTGCTATCTCAATACAGGCTATTACCTCCTGCTGCTATCTTTCCAACACAGTTTGCTTGCACGTCATTGGATTCACAGGCTGATATTTAATGATACGAGAACTGGGCTAAATCGGTAAATCTACCAAGCTAACTAAGCAGCACAAACGACTGTGCCCTAAATACAGACAATAGGGCATATTCAAAATGCCTATTGTTCTGGCAACACTGACCGCGTCTGCGATGTTCTTTGGGGCGTAGTTGCGAGGCGCCTGCATGTTGTGCGTATCGCCCATTATCACCGTGTGGCTATTCAGGACACTAAAATGCAACAGTCGCTATCATTGCCCAGCGTTTAATGAAGAGTCAACTTCACTGTGCTCGCACGTATCAACGAAGTCATGCCCGCTAGTTTTGCACCTTTGGATACCCATCCGGACGGCATTCTGAAGAGGCGTACTGCTTTGGAACCTAAACCTTCACCAAGCCTCTTTTCACGGCGATTTGCGCTTCGAATCTGAGCTAAGGACCTTATAAACAATTGCTCATACGCTCTCTAAAACAATCTTGCATTCATTAATCCTCCAGACTCACTGCGTCTACAAGAAGGCGCGTCTCATGTGAAAAGGCTTTGGTGCAAATCGAAGCTCCGCGGTATGTGCCATTCGTCGAAGCTGATAAAGCTTCATACAGACACTAATGCGCACTGTGGTTGCTCCGTTCGTGTTGGATTTTCGCTTCGAGTGTGTGAACTGAAATTGTGCGAGTTAGGTCGCACATGCATGTCCCGTGAAAACGAAGGACAAACGTAATCTGCGAGTTGATGGTCGGTGTTAACTTGCTCCGTGTGCTGTGTTCTGCCGTTCGCCGCTGGTAGTATCGAGTTTCCGCACGATAGGGCGTTGCGCGTACGTGTTCTCTCAGTCGTTCAGCCCGATGCTGTGCTGCTCTCACTGCCAAAGCAGAGTTGCGATCGGTATTGAGGCAAAGCTGCCCTCACGAGCAGCTTTCTTTTATAAAAAGTATTCTGTGGTAATTCTAACCAGAAACCAATCAAGTTTTTCAGAGTAAGAATGACATATAAAATACTTTGACTACATAAAGAATTTGGGAAGTGTGGTACGTTCTTCCGGAATTAATTTGGGTGTTGAAGGGTTAAGACAAGAAATGCGACAAATCAGTGTCCCACCCGTGGACTTCACACAATGGTTTTGATTCTAAAGTTCCAGTAGAAAAGTAACTGGCGGATAAATTCGTCCAGATATGGCCTCCCTTTATTTTAAGCCTTTGTGAGGCACAAACATTTATCAGGTCTCAGAGGCTTGAATGAAAAAAACATTCTCTACGATTGGCCTAACAAACACAATGACAGATTTGCCAAGTACTCGCATTCACCTACTGTATGGAAAATAGTGATATACCTATATTTTCACCATTGTTCCCAAAAGGAGGTATATAGGTCGGGCTACTTGTACTACTATACAGTTAACCACCGCAAGATAAATGCATGTTTTGTCATTTTTGAAACATTGCCACCCAAACTCACGGGTGTATAATGGCCGAAGCGCTTAATAGAAGTCGGTAAGTAGCATTTTTCCAGATGTAGTTCTTGTATAGTTGTTTACACTTTGTTGAAAGGGCAAGCGAGTGGCTGTTAAAGTGCGAACCCTTGATAGAGTAGTTGTTAACTCTCAAGGTATAGCCTGACATGCATGCGGGATCCAACAATCTACTGAAATCTGAGAATTATTTTTGTTGTGTCGCTGTTCTCCATGAAGCGAAAGCAAAATGCGCGAAGTGACTTTGATATAAGTACGCAACTGTTTTATAGCTAAATGCCAATACAAAAGTTGATAGTGCTCTTTTTCTTTCATTTATAAAAAATACATGTAAGTTGTGCGAATTGCTGCCTTGAGTTTCCCATGAGAACAGCCGTAGTGAATTCTAGGCTGTAGGTGGAAAATGATCAGGACTACTCCGGGTCAGGCTGGGACCTGCTGGCTTGTTTTTTTTTAGAGGCCGTGACTTCCCCACATTGAAGCCCAACATGGGGCTGACAAATTGGTGTTTTCTATCCTCACGTTTGAATCTCAGATCATAAACATGCTGGCTAGACAACAGAAATTGATGTTATCGCATTATGTTTGGCCGAAAGACCATATGCTCTCAAGCATTAATTAATTTATTTATTTATTAATTAATTAATTTATTTATTTATTTATTCATATACCCTATAGGCCCATTCGGGCATTACATAGGGAGGAGTCAGTTACGATTACAAACGTGCAAAAAAGAACGTTGGTTAGATACAGTGGTATAATTATATACAGAAAGAACATAAGCAAGTAAGCGCTCAACACAGAAATAATCACAAATTTAGGAAAATCTTCAACTCGTTAACAAAAACATAATGGTTAATGGCAGATAAAATGTCCCTCGGTAGTTTATTCCAATGATATATTGCCAAAAGTAATGGTGAATGACAATGCAGATTAGTGCGAGCAAAAAAAAAAAGGTTGCACTTTAAATGGGCAATCAAAACGCTGAAAAATACTATGAGCTGCATTGATGTGAGATTCGTGGAACAGAGATTTACTATGATAAAGCGCGTGAAATTGTGAGAAGAACGTTATTAGTATGCGGTTTTAAAGAGAGGGCAGTGAAAGTGATTCCTTGATATTCGTAACACTGTAATTGCGCGAGTATTTCTGTGTGATAAATCTTGCTGCTTTATTTCGTATTGCTTCGAGTTGATCGATCAGATAGGTTTGATGCAGATTCCAAATAATGGATGCGCATTCTACCTTTGAACGAACAAGCGTAGTGTATGCTAATAATTTAGTAGCAGAGTTCGCCAAGTAGAATTTACGTTTAATTAAGCCGAGTGTTTTGGATGGCTTGTTGGTTATGGTATTAATGTGCTCGTTCCAAGATAAATCAGAGGATAAATGAACTCCGAGATATTTAAATGTGGATTATTTCTCAACAAAGATTTCCTGAATTGTGTAGCAGCTTAATTCCGGGTTATATGCTCTCGTGAACGTCATGGCATTAGTTTTAGAAATGTTACTTTCCATTTGCCGCTGGTGACACCAAAATGCGAGTTTACCTAGGTCTAACTATAATGAGTTCTCGTCTTCGGTGTTACGAATTCGTCTGTAGATGATATAGTCGTATGCGAATAACAGGATAGTAGAAGATAAAGTGTTCCCTATGCCGTTACTATAGGTCAGAAATTTATAACACTTTTGCTCATTAAACTTACTGCACAAAAATTACACGAGATGATTGCGAAATAGTAAGACGGGTCCGACAGTGAAGAGTGGCTCATTTCTGCGCCACTAACTTGTTGTTCGACAGTGCCCAAGTGGCACATATTGTTAATCAGAGATATTAACAATTGATGGTTTTACTACGTAAAATTCTCCCCAAAATCCGACAGAACCCATCTCATGATGAATGTCTACGCTAATGCTATTAGCATTGATGTGATGTAGCGACACACCATATGGCCATCGCCGAAACGCGTCATGTATATATGAGGGGTGTATGTAGCCGTGCTCCTGTCTCACGCATCACTCTGGACACGCTGCGAAGTAAGCGCGTGGTGCGTGTCTGAATGTATCTGACACGGGTTCGTTTCCGATCAGCACCGGAGAAATCTTAAAAGATTCTGTGCTGTCATTGAAGAAGCGGCCTATATCCAGTGCTACATACCCTAGTGACTCCATTTGGCGTCAAAGAGGTTCATTGAAAAGCAACCCACACCAAATGGCACCTACTCAGTGAACCAAGTTGCTCCAGCGGTTTGTTTAAACATGGTTCTTCAGCCCAACAGCCCTATGCTCTACCCATTCGACCATGAACTAGCCACTGACCCAAAATGGCAGGAAAATGGTTAGGAACAAAGATGCCCGAAAGTGCGTGAAGTGTCCTAAGAATGCTAATCGCATTAATAAAATTAGTCGAGTAGTACTATACGCCTCGCCTTAGGTGACTACGCTCATACCTCCAGAAACACACAGAAACATGCTCTGCCGCTCATTTTGCAATACATAAACAATGACTCTGGGCACAGACACCACAGACCGCCTCACATGAGTGAGGAATGTTTACTACAAAACATTCGTTCTAAAAAGGTAGGCGCGAAAGAGATAGGCAAGTGAATAACGAGCTCACCTGAGAAAGAAAAATGTGTCCACTGCCTGGTATCCAAATGTAAGAATCATAGCATGCCAGTGCTCAAAATAGTGTAGTGCGTTCCAAATCCGCGCTGTAATCAATAAAGAAGCAACGATATAATTATAACCGGAACAATGACAGCAATTGTTAGCATTTAGCTAAATTGTTATAAACTAGAAGTACCTAGGGAGTATACATAATTTTCTTGTAGTTCAGTGGTAGCCGTTGTAGCACAGAAAGTTTGTGCGGTAGGTGCAGAATAATGCATTTTCCGTCGTGTCGAAGTTTTTGCTGTCCTAAAAATGGACTCGTAAAGTAGATAGGGCTAAAGATGGGACAAGAGGAAGGGCTTAGAAGCAGCACACTTTCAGCTACTGTATTTTACTCTTCTGCAAAAGAAACAAAAGAGAAAATGTCGCATACAGATATTGACGAATACCTGCTGCTGCAAAAAAAAGTAAGGAATAAGTAGAAATTGTGGACTTGGACAAGCAGCGTCTCTAGCAGCCACGAGCAGGAAGTAGGTGCAAAGATGTCGGTTTTCGCGACGAACTAATCATAGTAAATGGTATTTAGGCAATGAAAATATATTCACCCAACCACCCGTTACGTGCGTAGGAGTGCAAGCTTTTGAGGCTGAATTTATCACGAAAGGCTTGTAAAAATTTAACAATTGGAGTCTACGGAAATTGTCAACATTTTTTGCACAAAGAATTGACTTCTCATAAATGTGCTTTTTGCAATGCGATTTATAGTAGAAGTGCCTATACATAGCTTAGGGACCAAAATTTCATTTGCTTAAAAATGCGCTTCTCTAACTCACGCTAAACTCAATAAACCACAGTCATCGATATTCAGAATGCTTCAGACAGGGTCGTTCCCCTCGAGAGGCAGACTGAGCCTTTATTCAGCAGAGATAGAGCCCCAATGTCCGGATTGTGGCGAATCATACTGCTCGCTAGCGCACATGCTCTGGCAATGCTCCGCGTTAAGCGGCACCGTGTTCAGTAAAGAAGAAGACTGGGAGGACGCCCTGCGAAGCGACGACCACCAGACCCAGCTCCGGGCCGTCCAGAGGGCTCACGAAAGGGCGGAGGCTCACGGGCTTCCCGTCCCAACGTGGGTGCGGCCCGCGACCCCTGCCGACCACTAAACCAAGAGTGGGTGGGGAGGGGTTCCTCAGGACTCAATAAAGTTATTTCTTCCTCCTAAACTGCATACAATATTTACCAGAATTGCAGTTTGCAAAGCATTGTGAAAAATCTCGCACAATTGTAGCAGAAACCTGTCCACGTCAAAAACGTCTGCCTACCTGGCCGGGCGGCGACAATCCGGGAGTGATTTTGCGTTCGCAGATGTAGTTGATAAGCGAACAAAAGTTAGCTGGCTCGATTCTAGAGGTCGTCTGTTCTTTTTTGCCGCACCAATAAACCGCGCACAGTGACCTTTCACTGAGTGCGTCATCGCAGGAATTTGAAAGTTCAGAATGTTAAGTGTGGGAGTAAGGTCTCGGCGATCGTCGACGTAGCGCAGCGGAAAAATCAACCCAAAATCTGGAATTAACGGGAAGGAGAACCGAGGGGCTCCATTTTAGTTAGTCATAACGACATGAAGCCAACAGACAATGAAGCCGCATATCTTTAACCACATATGCCTCGCGGTAAGCCTCCGAAAAGAAGAAAACGGGACAGAAATTATCTGGCTTTAATTCACGTGTACAGAAGGAATACAAGAAATGTAAGTGAAAGTTGACCAAAAGAGGGATTTTGGGAGCCACGCCCATATCTTCCGTACTACGCGTGCGATGCTCTGCCAATTAAGCTACGGCAGTGGCTATCCTTCGTCCACTTTCTTGCTTGTGTATATGTACTGGATATGACCCTGGGAGTGGAACTCATGGCCGCCGTGTCAGGTGTGGAACACCCTTTTAACCGCAGGCGTCATGTAGTACGTGAACTTAGGAGCATACAATTCCAGTAAACCCTCGTATGCTACTTGAAGGCATCAAGGCGGCCAGAGTCAAGACCATCGCTATGTAATGAACGACGAAAAGGGTAAGCTAGGGGACCTTCTGGTAAGTAACGACATTCATTGGCAAATAAATTATCAAAGGTAAACACGGTTCACAGTGCACGTTAGTGCTTCGAATGTATTTTTATATTAAATAATGAAGTCACTTTGTGGCTTCCACATTTTGTTCAAGCATAAGGGCCCTTCTGGTAATGCCTGTTCGGTCCCAGAAGTCACGCTACTAGTGATCTTAAAGAAACTTCGATTTTATATTTCTTCAGTTACGAATTCTAATGTTTTCACCAACTTTCGTTACACTCTTCGGCTCCTGACTTGTATCTACGTTTTCCACTACAACTACACGAATCCCAATATAGAAAACTCAAAATGCGCTGTCTGATGCTCATCATTATGTTCACTGTCGAAAGGAAGTCTCTATGCGCAATATATTTTAAGTCGTTATAAGTTGTCATTAAAAGATTAATGTTGAAAATGAATCATGAAAGATCCATGAAACAGCAAGGGTGTTATCCAACACTGAGTTTACCCTTTAAAGGGCAACCGTTTGTATTGCTTCGTATGGGTACACCCCTGCGCCTGTTAATTCTGGATTGGGATGCCAGTTCTTCCAGTGACATTCATGTCCGACAACTTTCGGGGTCCACAAGATGTCCTTTTAAACATTAAAGTACATAACACATCGTTCAAAGCAGTTTAAGCGTGAAAATAAATTTTTTCGCCTTAAGTGTTCACCGCAGAATTGCAGACATTGCGTGAAGAACGAAGCGAGATGCAGGTACAGGCCGAGACAATCGGTGGCCGAAATATTTCAATCAGTTAAACATTAATTATTTGTGAAACAACCACAATGAGTGATAGTAATGATGACTTTTGCGCCTGATTGGTAGCAAATGTATACGCCGTAATTCATAAGACATAAAAGGGGTTTGACACAGGAAAGCCATTTATTGAAGGCCATGAACCAACTCAGCCACCAAATACAAGAAACCCTTTCAGCTTATTTTTATAATTTCACTTGTCTACTTAAGAAGTTACCTTACGCTAGAAGGATTGGTGACGATGTGGCAGATTGGCTAACGCCACGTTGGTTATTGTATGGCGTGTTGCATGAGAACAGGGTCGCTTCATATTTCCAGGCCATTGATGCTTTCAGAAATTGACATAAAACAAGTCTGCCATCAGGGCTTCAGTGACGAGTCGTGTGAGATACAAGCGATTCATAACTGAATATTGGTAGTAGAGCATTACAGGAAGTGTCTATATCACCCTGAGACTAAAAAGAACGAAACAATAAAAACATTTTTTCACGTTTGGAAGTGATTTAGGGGTCGGCCACCGGACAAGTCCTGGCAAAGCAAAGGCACCGTATCACTCCTAAAAGAGTTGTCACGTGGACCGAAAATAACAGTAACTTGCTATGCAAACTTCTCACACAAGCAAAATCTTGTCATGCAGGTAAAAACATTCAGTTGGTAGTCAAAACTGCGTGGCTGCCCACTGACAATAAGTCCATATCGAGATGTAGTTGCTCGTGATTGTGATTATGATGGACAACAACGCTTTTCTGACCTCGATGAAATGGCTAATTTAGTTCTTCCAGTTTTCCATGAATCTTAGAGGTTTATAAAATTTTCGATGTCGTCTGCTGTGAAATGAATCGATGTTTTAAAATCTGCACAATGTCAAGGACATTCTGCAGAGTTCTGTCAAGGACAGAACTCTGATGAGTATGAGAGGCTTACGGCTCTGGGATGTCAATCAATAGTAATAAGGACAAAGCAGTTGATAGTGCTGAGGGCGCTTACACATAGTGTCGGCTATGCTTCCATACGAGTGGCCGAGAACAATCCAAAAAATACTCAGAAAGCGAAGACCATGTATAAACCTGTAAGCGTACGTGTGCGACTGTTTGTTTCTATCGGCTTTGAAGAGGAACTTGGTGTTCTTTAGCGCTGAGAAAGCGCTTAAACAGTTGAAGATGTAACCTGAAAAATAAAACAAGAAAGTATGTAATACGTTGAAAGTTGTGTCAGCCACTTTCTTTTTAGGCGTCGCTCGGAGCTTCAACACAAAAAAGTAAATAACAGCATTTTGAAGCACAAAACTTACCACATCTCCATTTCGCTGCGGACTTTTTCGAAAATGCGTCGACGGCAGTGCTCACGATGACTATAGCGGAAATTACTCCCAAGACACCTCTGAAAAGTACGAGTATGTGAAAATTGTCAGCCTGCCTACATATGTTCGAAACACAAGCAAGCTGTAGAATTGATTTTACAGCTGATGAACGAATCGGACAACTGGGTTTTACTTGCCGGCCGTCAGATATACGTAAAATCATTAGACTTCAAGTTGAACAATACGATAGATAGAAGAAAACGCCGACGATGACGACGACAACAACAACAACAAACAAACAAACAAACCAAACTTGAACTTTGATGCCTCACATAAGTGTAGATAGAACAAGAAACTAAACTGATACTCTTGGCATTGCAGTGCGCAGAGTACTTAAAGCCAAATAGAAAGATTGCACAGTTGATCGAATCCCGGCCATGGCGGCCGCATTTCGATGGGGGCGAAATGCGAAAACACACGTGCACTTAGATTTAGGTGCAGGTTAAAGAACCCCAGGTGGTCCAAATTTCCGGAGTCCTCCACTACGGCGTGCCTCATAATCAGATCGTGGTATTGGCACGTAAACCCCATAATTCAAAGATTGCACAGTTTAAAAGCGCATAAAGAACGAGAAATAATTTGACAGCCGTATATTCTTTTAAATAAATTATGTGACAGTGATAACACTGGTTTCTTCTGAGCTACTTGGTGCACCACTGTGGTCACGTGCTGTCGGACTGTGGTCAAGTCCCAGAGGGAGCAAGAGGAATCATGTCTTACTAACAAATGAAATTTTGCCCAAGGTGGGGAACATATTTTCCGAAAAGAACATTAAAACAGAAATATCTGCGTGAAAAATAAAAATATAGATGGTGTAGGAAACAATAATGAGTTTGCAGTTTCACGCTTAAGGCGTTCAGGTACGGACGTTCCTCGACATTTCTCCTGACATGTTCCTCTCAAGTGAGAAATTGGGAGTTTGACGCGTGTAACTTGAATACTGGTGAGCACATATTCGTTAATCAGGTGTGCTTCAGTCGTGCATCACACAGCATCAGCCATGCTACGGTTTGTACCACGCGTTTTTGCCACGATAGACATCTTTAGTAGTTGATGTAGGCCTCAAGAGCAGTACATGAACAAGCGTACGGGAGAAATCTTGTGCAATGGAAACAGAATGACACCTACAAATACCTAAATCAAAAAGCTGGTAGTCTAAAGTGCAAATAACCAGTGGTCGTCAAAATGGTTATTGAACTCCAACAGCTGGTTGCTCCTGATTTTGTAGTTCAGTTGCACAGTCTCCGTTTAGTGTAAACCAAACCGTAACTATATAGGTTGATCTCAGAATCAGCAATTGAAGTGGGAGGTAAGGCACTAAGGCAACCAGTAGGTAAGCTCTCCCAAGGAACAAAGGACCTAATAAAGAAACGGCAAAAGATGAAAGGGTCACACTCGAGAGGTCAGATAGAATTCGCTGAACTATCGAAACTGATCAACAAGAAGAAAGTAAGGTATATCCGAAATTATAACGTGGGAAAAATTGAGGAAGCAGTAAAATATGGACGCAGCATGAAATCAGTGAGAAGAAAACTAGTCATAGGACAAGGCAAAATGTATGCACTGAAAGATAAGCAGGGTAATATCATCAGCAATGTCGATGACATAGTAAAAGCAGCGGACGAATTCTATAATGACCTGTACAGTTCCCAGAACAGTCAAGCTACTTTCATTCGAAGTAGTGATGAACAGGATACAGATGCCCCTTATATAACTACCGATGAAGTTAGAAGGGCCTTGAAAGACATGACCAGGGGAACAGCTGCTGAAGAAGATGGAATAACAGTCGATGGAGGAGATATAATAACAGGATGGAGGAGATATCATACTTGAAAAACTTGCGGGCCTTTATACGCAATGCCTCACGACTTCAAGTGTGCCAGAAAGGTGGAAGAATGCCAACATTATACTCATCCATAAGAAGAAGACGTTAAAGAACTGAAGAGTTATAGACCCATTAGCCAGCTCTCAGTATTGTATAAAATATTCACCAAGGTAATTTCAAATAGAATCAGGGCAACACGACTTCAGCCAACCAAGAGAACAGGCTGGCTTCAGGAAGGGATATTCTACGATGGATCATATCCATGTCATCAACCAGGTAATAGAGAAATCTGCGGAGTACAATCAACCTCTTTATATGGCTTTCATAGATTATGAAAAAGCATTTGATTCAGTAGAGATAACAGCAGTCATAGAGGCATTACGTAACCAAGGAGTACAGGATGCATACGTGAATATATTGGCAAATATCTACAAGGATTGCGCAGCAACCTTGGTTCTCCACAAGAAAAGTAGAAAGTTACCTATCAAGAAAGGGGTCAGGCAAGGAGACACAATCTCTCCAATGCTATTCAGTGCATGCTTAGAAGAAGTATTCAAGCTCTTAGACTGGGAAAGCTTAGGAGTGAGAATCAACAGCGAATATGTCAGCAACCTTCAGTTTGCAGATTACATGGCCCTATTCAGCAACAATGGGGACAAATTACAGCAAATGATTGAGGACCTTAATCGAGAAAGTGTAAGAGTGGGGTTGCAGATTGCTATGCAGAAGACAGAGATAATGTTCAATAGCCTGGCAAGGGAACAAGAATTCAGGATCGCCAGTCAGCCTCTGCAGTCTGTAAAGGAGTACGTTTATCTAGGTCAATTACTCACAGGGGACCTTGATCATTAGAAAGAAATTTATAGACGAATAAAATTAGGCTGAAGTGCATACAGCAGGCATTACCAAATCCTGACTGGGAGATTACCACTGTCGTTGAAAAGAAAAGTGTACAATCATTGCATTATACCGGTGCTAACATATGGGGCAGAAACTTGGAGGTTAACAAAGAAGCTCGAGAACAAGTTAAGGACCGCACAAAGAGCGATGGAACGAAAAATCTTAGGACTAACGTTAAGAGACAGGAAGAGAGCGGTGTGGATCAGAGAACAAACGGGGACAGCCGATATTCTAGTTGACATTAAGCGGAAGAAATGGAGCTGGGCAGGCCATGTAATGCGTAGGATGGATAGCCTGTGGACCATTAGGGTTACAGAATGAATACCAAGATAAGGGAAGCGCAGTCGAGGACGGCAGAAAACTAGGTGGAGTGATGAAGTAGGGAATTCGCAGGCGCACGTTGGAATGAGCGAACGCAAGACAGGGGTAATTGGAGGTCGCAGGTAGAGGCCTTCGTCCTGCAGTGCACATAAATATATGCTGCTGCTGATGATGATGACCACAGATTCGACTGCAGTCTTTTGCACCATTTTTAGCTTTGAAACTGCCTTTTCCTGCCCCCCACACGGTATAGCTCCTCCGGCCGGTATCTAAAAACCCAGTGGTACACCTTAGACAAAACAGACCAACAAAATATTGTTTAGTAGTCGTCTTGAGCTACTAGGACTATTTTTCGTAGTACGATTAGATTGCTATTTAGCTAAGTTGAATTACGGAAAATATTAAATATACAATTTAGGCCGTAAGTCGTACTTGAAAAGCCGTACTGTGTGATCTGAGACACCTAATAAAGTTGCTTGCATGATGTTATCTTTTACCTGGCTTTTTTTTCTTGCTCTTAAGAATCCTACGAAATAAAATTTTAAATAAAGAGAGGAGTCATTGCGTGTTTCAGCGTCTGCACTGCAGCGCTCTCAGTCCAGAGCACGAAGGTCACATGACAATGTGCCAATTGGTAAATAAATATAAGCGAGCAGCCACGTAGTCTAGCTCACGTCAGCAGCTCCGTTGTGAAAATCAAAACACACTCGCCGCCTTTGGCTGGCACGCGTGCTTCGTTCTTTCGAAACACGATTGACAGCGCTGCAAGGCTCGCAAGTGAGCAGTGACTTCGTTTTTCTTTTTTTTTACGTTTTTACAGCGAAGCTGTTTATGGCTAGGTTCCGAAAATTTTTGCGTCCGTCTATCGAGTCGCATCAACAGAGAAATTTTCCCCGCACCCCGCAAAGCCTTTCAACCAGTGGCGCTTCTTCGCTCCCGAATGGAGGGCCTCAAAAAGAATATAAAACGTCATAGCTAGTCTACGAACTACGTGAGTACTGTCCATAGCAAGTGCAAAGTGAAACTGCTGATAACGTCACTAGAGTGATGATACGTCAGAAGAAGAAAAAAAAAAAAACGAAAAAAAAAACGAGGCACAACGATTGGTGGGCAGACTATGACGTTTAATTTTCTTTTTCAGCCCCTCCAATCGGGAGCGAAGGAGCGCCGCCGGCGCACAGGTGGTATGGGGTATGGGGAAAATTTCTCTGTCGATGCGATTCCAACTCTTGGTCGGGCGGGCCATGGGACGTGCTCGATTTTAATATTGTCTCGATTGAGCTTCGAAATTCGATGATGAATATCGCGAATTAGGTGGAATTTTCGAGATTTGTAAAAAGTGGGTGTGCCTTAGACAACTGCCCCGAAGGCACCAATGAAATATTAATTAATGAATTTTGTTAATTAGTCTACTGAAGCTCAGGTTATTAGCGGCAATGTAAGACCACGTCGCCTAGGAACTCATCTGTTGAAACGTCATGTTTACTGCTCTCATAACTTTTTTATAAGAAATTGGTACAATCCTAAATAAAAAAAAAGCTGTATGTGTCGTCTGTGCAGGCACATCTCCTCGCCATTTTTTCCTCGACAAACGTCGCACATCGCCTTCATCTCGTCTGTCTTCGTCTGTGTGACATTGCTACGTTGACGTCTCGCATTGCGTTTGGTGTCTGCATTTAAGCATAACTTGTGAATGATGTTGTGCATAAATATCCATTGCATAGAATGACAATAAACACAATTGTACACATCACATTTAGTTGTACGCCATTTAGTTGTATGTACGGTTTACATTTTTGCATTATGCTATCTTTATTTTCGCACCGTACCACTATTTCGTTGGCAAAAGAAGCTTGATGTAATCTCTGAAGTATGTCCTACGAATACAAACTGACTTTATTTTTCTGTTTTCTTTCGTCTTATGCTGAATAGCTTGCACTTAACAAGCGGGCAAATTTACTAACTTAATATCGTAAATTCTGCAACGCAGCAATAAGCTCAATTCATTTTAGCCACTACTGTCGACGCAAGGCCACGGTAAAAGCATAACTTCTTAGAAGTCTGCGTGTTTCTCGTAATTCAAGTTTAAATGAGAAGATGTTAGTCTGGAAAGTTGTACCACTGCAAAGTCATCTGCGATGATACTGCGGTCTGCTGGATTAAAGAACCGTAATTTGGGCTTATTTCTTAGCCATTAGCAGTAAGAAAGAGATTATGCCTCAATTGTAAAATTAAAAGTATATAATAACAGGTAACAATATATTCGCAGTTTAGATAACGTTATCAACACGGCAAAGTGATAAGGCTACATACTTACATTATTATAATTTCTGAGGTGGTTAGGGGCGTGTTTCGGTCGGTGACACAGTTCCTGACGGTAACTTTGGCGTTATTTCCCACAACTGGAAAAAAATCAATATATTAGAGTGCACAATGTTGAAATGTTGACTTGTATACCTAAAGTTCAATAACGGTCACAACAGCTACTCGCCACTACCAAAACGCAAGGCTTCCTATCAGTTTATGCTGCCTGAAGAAAAAGAGCGCCCGCAACAGCAGCCAATCAGATGAGAAAGAGGGCACTACTTAAGAGACAAAATTGGAGATGCTTATCGTACCCTTGCGGTCAACACGAATGAGGTCTTCTGAAGCATAGCATTCATGTTGAGTTCGACGTCAACCAAGGCACGAATCCCATGCCTGCATGGGTGATTTGTGCACTTTACTCTCGTCTTAGTCGGGAATGTTCTATCAAACACTAGCCACAGTCAGAAGACATGTTGGCCATTTCAACGCGATAGCATGCCTCTAGCGCCACGCTTCCCCAACAAAATTCACTTACGTGTGCTCGCTTTCTAAAGCAGTCTGGAATGATATTAACAGGATAGTGTTCCCATCGAGCAAGCCGCATCAACAGCAGTATTTGGGGTTGATTACTCTTCACATGACCCTTTATTGACGACTGTTGCCTACAGGCAACATACCACATACCAGACAAAATAAGTTTTGCTTGTTCAGGTTCGGTGTTAATTACGACGCGTATAATATATATATATATATATATATATATATATATATATATATATATATATATTCGACATGCCCGATACTTCTCAACGATGGACCTACGCAGCGGCTACTGGCAAATAGAGGTTGATGACCGTGACCGTGACAAAACCGCCTTTATTGCGCCTGATGGACTCTACGAATTCAAGGTCCTTCCTTTCGGATTGTGCTCTGCGCCTGCTACCTTTCAGCGCATGATGGACACGGTACTATCAGGTCTCAAATGGCAGTCATGCCTTGTCTATTTAGATGATATCATTGTGTTTTCAGACACTTTTGAGCAGCACCTACAGCGCTTACAAGCAGTTCTTGACGCAATTCGTGCTGCTGGCCTGTCCTTAAAGCCTGAAAATGCCATTTAGGGTACGAAGAACTCAAATTTTTAGACCATGTTGTCAGCTACGCAGGCATTCGACCAGACCCCGACAAAACCATTGCTGTTGCTTTGTTTCCTACACCTGCGAACAAACACGAACTCCACCGTTTTCTAGGGCTTTGCGCATATTATAGACGCTTCGTGGCTAACTTTTCAAGGATAGCCGAACCTTTGCAGCGGTCAACAAAAGATAATTTTCATTTGTCTGGGAGCAGGACCAACAAGAGGCCTTCTGTGAACTCCAGAAACGTCTGCAAACTCCTCCAGTTCTAGGACACTTTGACGAAGACAGTGACACCGAGTTGCACACGGATGCCAGCAACGTTGGCCTTGGTGCCGTCCTCGTACAGTGGCAAGATGGAGCCGAGCGCGTCATTGCGTACGCAAGCCGCACTTTGTCTCCAGCTGAAAGAAACGATTCCACTACGGAGAAGGAATGCTTGGCTGTTGTGTGGGCAATTACTAAGTTCCGCCCATATTTGTACGGCCGATCGTTTCGAGTTGTGACAGATCACCATTCATTGTGCTGGCTCGCCAATCTGAAGGATCCCTCTGGCCGTCTTGCACGCTGGAGTCTTCGCTTGCAAGAATACGACATGACGATCGTGTTCAAGTCCGGGCGTAAACACACCGACGCCGACTGCCTGTCGCGTGCTCCACTTCAACCGTCGCCATTCGATGTTACTGAAAAAGACGCATTTCTTTCCATTGTCACAGTGTCAGATATCAGCAAGGAACAGCGCGATGATTAAGAACTCGGCCTCTCATCGACTACCTTGAGAACCGTCTACCAGAGCCGCCTCATATGTTCGTCCGAACGTTATCATCGTATTTTCTCCGCAAGGCGTCCTTTACAAATTGGGTTTTCACTCGACCGCAACCGCCTGCCTCCTTGTAGTGCCATCCGCACTACGTGACAACATCCTGCGGGCCTCTCATGACGAACCATCTTCGGGTCACTTGGGATTCGCACGGATGTTTTCACGCATACGCCAAAAGTACTTCTGGCCTAACCTTCGCCGTGACGTCAAGCAATATGTGAAGACATGCCGCGACTGCCAGAGACGCAAAACACCACCCGTGCATCCCGCTGGACTTCTCCATACCGTTGATCCTCCACGGATCCCTTTTCAGCAAGTTGGCATAGATTTGCTTGGACCATTCCCCACGCGAGGGCTGGTAACCGTTGTATTGCTGTTGCCAAAGACTACCTTACACGTTACATTGAACCCGAGCTCTCCCACGAGGCACTGCTAATGATATTGCGACCTTCTTGTACATGGCATCGTACTCCGTCACGGTGCTCCGACCGTGGTTATAACCGCCGACCGGGGCACAGCATTTACAGCGCAGCTCACAGAAGATATCATGCATCTCAGTGGTATAGTTCACCGCAAAACCGCTGCTTACCATCCCCAGACGAATGGGCTCACAGAAAGGCTCAACAAAACGATCGCTGATATGATTTCCATGAATGTTGACGTCGAACACAAAAACTGGGACGACGTTCTCCCATATGTTACGTTTGCATATAATACTGCCGTTCAAGAACTACCGGCTTTACCCTGTTTCGCTTGGTGCATGGCCGGGAAGCTGTAACAACTTTGGACGCTATGCTTTTACCCACCCACTGTTTCTAATGTTATCAGTGATACTGCCGAATTCGCTCGATGCGCCGAAGAGGCACGCCAGCTCGCACGAATGCGTATCCGCTACCAGCAACACAACGACGCCGACCGATACAATCTTCGTCACCGAGACGTCACTTATCAACCTGGCGACAAAGTATGGGTGTGGACACCAATCCGCCAGCGTGGTCGGCGGAGAAACATTTGCGCCGCTACTTTGGACCCTATAGGATCGTTCAACGACTCGGCGACGTCACATATGAAGTGATTCCTGAAGTAGAAGGCACCACTCGCCGTCCCCGACGCCCACGCCTGTCCGATGTCGTTCACGTCTCTCGGTTGAAGCTTTACTACTCCCGCTGACCGCAAAGCTCTACACCTCCCTCACCATCTACGTATACCTTAACAGTTATGCATTTAAATTTTTGCGCAAGTAATGTCCGACACTTCGAGTAGACCAGCTCATTAACTAGAGTGGGCTATCTGCACAGGTAAACTTAAGAAGTTTTGAAAGTGTTCGCTGAAACACCCTGTATATATATATATATATATTTATAGTACTGTGAAATAAGGAGCAATGGGGATATGGCTATGGGAGCGAGAACGGAACGGAGAGTCAAAAACCGTTGCTTGGTGCCCTCGGAGAATCCGAAGGATACCATTCGCGCCGGCGGCAAAACCGCGCTACATGCCCTGGCAGGCCGCACGAATAACAGATAGGGCGGTTATCATGGGGGTGCGCCATGGATGAGAACAGCAGGCTGAGACTGATGGAGATATTGGCGAGGTGGGCGCACGGGCTGCTGTGGCGGCCAGTACCTGCTTGTAGGTGCATATGTTGCAGCTACTTGCGGAGGTGAGGGAAAGGCGCTGGTAGGTCTGGGTTGAATAGCTGCAGGCGGAGGCCTTGGATTCGCGACAACGGCAGCGTACGTAAGTGGAACAGGCGGAGGAGGCGATTGATCAGCAAGTGGTACGGCGGTAGCGACTTGGTCTTGTATCACCTGACGGAGATCGGGAGACAAGGGCGACTCTGACGCTTGACTGGCTGGCAGAAGAGAGAGTTGGCGTGCCACTTCTTCTCGTACAAATTGTTTGATTTGGTCGAAGAGTGCTGAGCTGGAAGGAGTAGCACTGACACCGTCACTCAGCGCTGCAAGCGCGACGTCCGGAGCGGAAGCGCGGCGCGTAAAAAGCCGTTGTTTACGTAGCTCTTCATAGCTCTGGCAAAGCGTTGTGAGGTCGTTGACCGTCTGAGGATTCTTTGCCAAGAACATTTGGAAGGCGTCATCGTCTATGCCTTTCAATATGTTCTTGATTTTGTCCTCTTCGGTCATATCTGGGTTGATACTCCGGCAAATGTCAACTACATCTTCAATGTAGCAGGTAAAGTTTCCGCCCTTTTGTTGGGCACGACAGCCAAAGCTGTTCAGCCCGAAGTTTGCGCACAGCAGGGCGACCGAATACTTCTTGAAGTTTCGTTCAGAATGCTTACCAGGTAGAAAAGTCAGCCTCATGGTTGCGGAACTAAAGAGAGGTGACCCCAGAAAGGTAGAATGCTACGCAACCAAGCTTGTCAGCGTCATTCCATTTGTTTGGGTACTCACTCGGTCATACGATGACAGCCAGTCCTCTACGTCATGATCGTCAGTGCCATTGAAGATGGGAGGATCTCGTGGCGTGGCGCACCAGGACAGACGACCGGAGGCGGTGCCGGGGGTGGATTGGTAGGACCAGTCTCCTCAGGCATTGGATATGTCACAGGATTGTCCTGCTTCGGAGATCCAGGTTTGCAACAGGTCCAAGCACCTTCTACAAATGTCACGAAAGCACTTGGGGAAGTCAGCGTTCGCGACTAGAACGATAAGCAGCGAGAGGTAGCACAGCCGATGATGATGATGATGATGATGATGATGATGATGATGATGATGATGATGATGATGATGATGATTCCTCAATCAATGGCACAACCCACTGTGGGGGACAGACCACGAACCGGGTGGTATTATGATAGAAATTTAAAATAAATTGACTTATAAATATTTAAGTAATAAAAATGAAAATAAATGAATTGAAGATTAGAAAGAAAGCGATAATAAAAGAATCAAGTAGTCTATACTAAGTTAGTCAGCATTGCCTGGATAGGAATAGTAATATGAATTTAATAATAAATTAAATACAGTAAAGGATAGACGTAAATTTTGAATAATAATAATAAATATTATTATAATAATATTAAAATTGTGATTTTGTGACTTTACTCTTCGAATTTTTTAAATCTATAATTTATTGAAGGATAAATAAATCAATCATAGAAAAATGGGGAAATATTAATAAGGCAATCTTTTTGTGTCACATAGAAAATTATAAATGGCTCGGCAAACGTTCCAGTGGCTATATCCTAACACCGTGGCTCCAAGTGAGAGTACAACTGAACTGCTTAACGGCAGTCCTAGATTACGAAGTGGAATTTCCAAACATCGTTGTCGATGATTAGAGAACCGTCGACACGATAAATAAAAAAGGAATCGATAGATTCTGGTTAATTGAAGAGGTAGCATAATGGGGATGCGCCAGACCACATCTGTGCAAGTAAAATTTAGTTCTGAATACGGCAACGCAGTCTTGTAAATGTTACTTCGAATTGCCGGTTAGGACACCACTGTCGGTTCCAAGAATAATTTAGACGTATAAAGTATGTAGATTTTGCTAATGCGAGGCTTGTCTTGTCTTTCGGTCAAGAAACTGTCTATATCTGTCTGTAGTGATATACGCAGTTGCCGGCAGCACAGATATCGCCGGACCGTTTAAAGAAGCTCTCGCTAAAGAATCAGCTATTTCATTAAGTTGGATGTTTCGGTGGCGTGGTACCCATACTAAATGAACTAACTTTAGGTGGTGTGGAGATAATGTATAAAACGTGTTTAAGCTATCAAATTTGTAGATGCGTTAAGCGCGCTGCATACAGAAAGGGAATCTGTGACAATAACAACTTTTGTAACATGTAGCGGTACTTTCGCAGTGCAAGAACTATGCCAGAAGTTCGGCCTGAAAAACTGATGTGTAATCTGGGGCAGGCGAAGTGAAAAAGACCAATCGAAGGATGGTGAGTAAACTCCCACGCCTGCCTTCTCTTCACACGAGGAAGCATCAGTCGCTATTACATTTATTGGGAAATAGGCCAAATATTCTTGCAAAAGGCATTCAAATATGTTGGTGGCAGAAGTTTTGCGTTATTGGGGAAAACGTCCGCAAATCTACTTTAAGGGCAATGTGGACCTATTAAACGGAATGATTTCCCTAATGCGAACATTTAAAGGTGCTAATTGTGCCTGCACAAATACAAACTGTGGGGTATGTAACCGTGGCACGTGTTCTAAAAAAATGAATTTTTCACTAATAAATATATATTCTGTACGTCTAAGAGGAGATTCATAAGTCCTTAAGTACGTTTGAACCGTAAGCATGCAGAATCTCATGTGCGATGAAGGTAGACGCG
>NC_051154.1:110086339-110254554 GCF_013339745.2 Dermacentor silvarum | reverse complement strand
GGCCAATGGCAAATAACGACTACCAACGGTAACTTTGTAATTTGGCCCTAGAGCCCGTACTGACAAAAACCTTTTAGGCTAGAGTAGTTCGTAAGACAAGAATTTTAGCCAATACTGATGGTGGTCATATTATTACCGAAGGCAGCTTACCAATGGCAAAGAAAACTTACAAAGAAAAGATTTGTGAATGTGGCCCAGATTCGAAAGTTAATGTAGGTTTCATTCACAGCTCCACCAGTGATTTAAAACTCTTTGCTTCATTACTTGACGGCCGTTAACTGATGCTATTTGGTGAGACTTTTTGAGAAGAAGGCTAAAATCTGCTTACTGCCACTTGTGAGCAGCCCAAAGATCTTGGTCCAAATTCACAAAACGGTTTGTTCGTAAGACCTGTTTTGTCATTGGTGGGGCGGCTTCGCTAATATTCGTTGTTGTGATAGGCGAGAAAATGCTCTTAAGAACCGTTGTAGCATAAGAACTGCTATCTCAATACAGGCTAGCTATTACCTCCTGCTGCTATATTTTTCCAACACAGTTTGCTTGCACGTCCTGGATTCACAGGCTCATAATTAATGATACGATAACTGGGCTAATTGGTAAATCTACCAAGCTAACTAAGCAGCACAAATGACTGTGTCCTAAATACAGACAATAGGGCATATTCAAAATGCATATTGTTCTGGCAACACTGACCGCGTCTGCAATCTCTTTGGGGCGTAGTTGCGAGGCGCCTGCATGTTGTGCGTATCGCCAATATCACCGTGTGGCTATTCAGGACACTAAACTGCAACCGTCGCCATCATTGTCCAGCGTTTAATGAAGAGTCAACTTCACTGTGCTCCCACGTATCAACGAAGTCATGCCCGCTAGTTTTCCACCTTTGGATGCCCACCCGGACGGCATTCTCAACAGGCGTACTGCTTTGGAACCTAAACCTTCACCAAGCCTCTTTTCACGGCGATTTGCGCTTCGAATCTGAGCTAAGGACCTTATAAACAATTGCTCTACGCTCTCTAAAACAACCTTGCATTCATTCATCCTCCAGATTCACTGCGTCTACAAGAAGGCGCGTCTCATGTGAAAAGGCTTTGGTGCAAATCGAAGCTCCGCGGTATGTGCCATTCGTCGAAGCTGATAAAGCTTCATATACTCCGTTCGTGTTGGATTTTCGCTTCGAGTGTGTGAACTGAAATTGTGCGAGTTGGGTCGCACATGCATGTCCGTGAAAACGAAGGACAAACGTAATCTGCGAGTTGATGGTCGGTGTTAACTTGCTCCGTGTGCTGTGTTCTGCCGTTCGCCGCTGGTAGTATCGAGTTTCCGCACGATAGGGATTTGCGCGTACGTGTTCTCTCAGTCGTTCAGCCCGATGCTGTGCTGCTCTCACTGCCAAAGCAGAGTTGTGATCGGCATTGAGGCAAAGCTGCCCTCAGGAGCAGCTTTCTTTTATAAAAAGGATTCTGTGGTAATTTTAACCAGAAACCAATAAAGTCTTTCAGAGTAAGAATGACATATAAAATACTATGACTACATAAAGAATTTGGGAAGTGTGGTATGTTCTTCCGGAATTAATTTGGGTGTTGAAGGGTTAAGACAAGAAATGCGACAAATCAGTGTCGCACCCGTGAACTTCACACAATGGTTTTGATTCTAAAGTTCCAGTAGAAAAGTAACTGGCGGATAAATTCGTCCAGATATGGCCTCCCTTTGTTTTAAGCCTTTGTGAGGCACAAACATTTATCAGGTCTCACAGGCTTGAATTAAAAAAAAAACATTCTCTACGATTGGCCTAACAAACACAATGACAGATTTGCTAAGTACTTGCATTCACCTACTGTATGGAAATAGTGATATACCTATATTTTCACCATTGTTCCCAAAAGGAGGTATATAGGTCGGGCTACTTGTACTACTATACAGTTAACCACCGCGAGATAAATGCATGTTTTGTCATTTTTAAAAACATTGCCACCCAAACCCACGGGTGTATAATGGCCGAAGCGCTTAATAGAAGTCGGTAAGTAGCATTTTTCCAGATGTAGTTCTTGTATAGTTGTTTACACTTTGTTGAACGGGCAAGCGAGTGGCTGTTAAAGTGCGAGCCCTTGATAGAGTAGTTGTTAACTCTCAAGGTATAGCTGACATGCATGCGGGATCCAACAATCTACTGAAATCTGAGAATTATTTTTGTTGTGTCGCTGTTCTCCATGATCGAAGCGAAAGCAAAATGCGCGAAGTGACTTTGATATAAGTACGCAACTGTTTTATAGCTAAATGCCAATACAAAAGTTGATAGTGCTCTTTTTCTTTCATTATAAAAAAATACATGTAAGTTGGCGAATTGCTGCCTTGAGTTTCCCTTGAGGACAGCCGTAGTGAATTCTAGGCTGTAGGTGGAAAATGATCAGGACTACTCCGGGTCAGGCTGGGACCTGCTGGCTTGTTTTTTTAGAGGCCGTGACTTCCCCACATTGAAGCCCAACATGGGGGACAAATTGGTGTTTTCTATCCTCACGTTTGAATCTCAGATCATAAACATGCTGGCTAGACAACAGAAATTGATGTTATCGCATTATGTTTGGCCGAAAGACCATATGCTCTCAAGCATTAATTAATTAATTAATTAATTTATTTATTTATTTATTCATATACCCTATAGGCCCATTCGGGCATTACATAGGGAGGAGTCAGTTACGATTACAAACGTGCAAAAAAGAACGTTGGTTAGATACAGTGTATAATTATATACAGAAAGAACATAAGCAAGTAAGCGCTCAACACAGAAATAATCACAAATTTAGGAAAATCTTCAACTCGTTAACAAAAACATAATGGTTAATGGCAGATAAATGTCCCTCGGTAGTTTATTCCAATGATATATTGCCAAAAGTAATGGTGAATGACAATGCAGATTAGTGCGAGCAAAAAAAAAGTTGCACTTTAAATGGGCAATCAAAACGCTGAAAAATACTATGAGCTGCATTGATGTGAGATTGTGGAACAGAGATTTACTATGATAAAGCGCGTGAAATTGTGAGAAGAACGTTATTAGTATGCGGTTTTAAAGAGAGGGCAGTGAAAGTGATTCCTTGATATTCGTAACACTGTAATTGCGCGAGTATTTCTGTGTGATAAATCTTGCTGCTTTATTTGTATTGCTTCGAGTTGATCGATCAGATAGGTTTGATGCAGATTCCAAATAATGGATGCGCATTCTACCTTTGAACGAACAAGCGTAGTGTATGCTAATAATTTAGTAGCAGAGTTCGCCAAGTAGAATTACGTTTAATTAAGCCGAGTGTTTTGGATGGCTTGTTGGTTATGGTATTAATGTGCTCGTTCCAAGATAAATCAGAGGATAAATGAACTCCGAGATATTTAAATGTGGATTATTCTCAACAAAGATTTCCTGAATTGTGTAGCAGCTTAATTCCGGGTTATATGCTCTCGTGAACGTCATGGCATTAGTTTTAGAAATGTTACTTTCCATTTGCCGCTGGTGACACCAAAATGCGAGTTTACCTAGGTCTAACTATAATGAGTTCTCGTCTTCGGTGTTACGAATTCGTCTGTAGATGATATAGTCGTATGCGAATAACAGGATAGTAGAAGATAAAGTGTTCCCTATGCCGTTACTATAGGTCAGAAATTTATAACACTTTTGCTCATTAAACTTACTGCACAAAAATACACGAGATGATTGCGAAATAGTAAGACGGGTCCGACAGTGAAGAGTGGCTCATTTCTGCGCCACTAACTTGTTGTTCGACAGTGCCCAAGTGGCACATATTGTTAATCAGAGATATTAACAATGATGGTTTTACTACGTAAAATTCTCCCCAAAATCCGACAGAACCCATCTCATGATGAATGTCTACGCTAATGCGATTAGCATTGATGTGATGTAGCGAAACACCATATGGGCATCGCCGAAACGCGTCATGTATATATGAGGGGTGTATGTAGCCGTGCTCCTGTCTCACGCATCACTCTGGACACGCTGCGAAGTAAGCGCGTGGTGCGTGTCTGAATGTATCTGACACGGGTTCGTTTCCGATCAGCACCGGAGAAATCTTAAAAGATTCTGTGCTGTCATTGAAGAAGCGGCCTATATCCAGTGCTACATACCCAGTGACTCCATTTGGCGTCAAAGAGGTTCATTGAAAAGCAACCCACACCAAATGGCACCTACTCAGTGACCCAAGTTGCTCCAGCGGTTTGTTTAAAACATGGTTCCTTCAGCCCAACAGCCCTATGCTCTACCCATTCGACCATGAACTAGCCACTGACCCAAAATCGCAGGAAAATGGTTAGGAACAAAGATGCCCGAAAGTGCGTGAAGTGTCCTAAGAATGCTAATCGCATTAATAAAAGTAGTCGAGTAGTACTGTACGCCTCGCCTTAGGTGAATACGCTGATACCTCCAGAAACACACAGAAACATGCTCTGCCGCTCATTTTGCAATACATAAACAATGACTGTGGGCACAGACACCATGCCCCCCACTTGAGTGAGGAATGTTTTACTACAAAACATTCGTTCTAAAAAGGTAGGTGCGAAAGAGATAGGCAAGTGAATAACGAGCTCACCTGAGAAAGAAAAATGTGTCCACTGCCTGGTATCCAAATGTAAGAATCATAGCATGCCAGTGCTCAAAATAGTGTAGTGCGTTCCAAATCCGCGCTGTAATCAATAAAGAAGCAACGATATAATTATAACCGGAACAATGACAGCAATTGTTAGCATTTAGCTAAATTGTTATAAACTAGAAGTACCTAGGGAGTATACATAATTTCTTGTAGTTCAGTGGTATCCGTTGTAGCACAGAAAGTTTGTGCGGTAGGTGCAGAATAATGCATTTTCCGTCGTGTCGAAGTTTTGCTGTCCTAAAAATGGACTCGTAAAGTAGATAGGGCTAAAGATGGGACAAGAGGGAGGGCTTAGAAGCAGCACACTTTCAGCTACTGTATTTTACTCTTCTGCAAAAGAAACAAAAGAGAAAATGTCGCATACAGATATTGACGAATACCTGCTGCTGCAAAAAAAGTAAGGAATAAGTAGAAATTGTGGACTTGGACAAGCAGCGTCTCTAGCAGCCACGAGCAGGAAGTAGGTGCAAAGATGTCGGTTTTCGTGACGAACTAATCATAGTAAATGGTATTTAGGCAATGAAAATATATTCACCCAACCACCCGTCACGTGCGTAGGAGTGCAAGCTTTTGAGGCCGAATTTATCGCGAAAGGCTTGTAAAAATTTAACAATTGGAGTCTACGCAAATTGTCAACGTTTTTTGCATAAAAAATTGAGTTCTCATAAATGTGCTTTTTGCAATGCGATTTATCGTAGAAGTGCCTATACATAGCTTAGGGACCAAAATTTCATTTGCTTAAAAATGCGCTTCTCTAAACTCACGCTAAACTCAATAAACCACAGTCATCGATATTCAGAATGCTTCAGACAGGGTCGTTCCCCTCGAGAGGCAGACTGAGCCTTTATTCAGCAGAGATAGAGCCCCAATGTCCGGATTGTGGCGAATCATACTGCTCGCTAGCGCACATGCTCTGGCAATGCTCCACGTTAAGCGGCACCGTGTTCAATAAAGAAGAAGACTGGGAGGACGCCCTGCGAAGCGACGACCACCAGACCCAGCTCCGGGCCGTCCAGAGGGCTCACGAAAGGGTGGAGGCTCACGGGCTTCCCGTCCCAACGTGGGTGCGGCCCCCGACCCCTGCCGACCACTAAACCAAGAGTGGGTGGGGAGGGGTTCCTCAGGACTCAATAAAGTTATTTCTTCCTCCTAAACTGCATACAATACTTACCATAATTGCAGTTTGCAAAGCATAGTGACAAAAGCTCGCACAATTGTTGTAGAAACCTGTCCACGTCAAAAACGTCTGCCTACCTGGCCGGGCGGCGACCATCCGGGAGTGATTTTGCGTTCGCAGATGTAGTTGATAAGCGAACAAAAGTTAGCTGGCTCGATTCTAGAGGTCGTCTGTTCTTTTTTTCCGCACCAATAAACCGTGCACGGTGACCTTTCACTGAGTGCGTCATCGCAGGAATTTGAAATTTCAGAATGTTAGGTGTGGGAGTAAGGTCTCGGCGATCGTCGTCGTAGCGCAGCGGAAAAATCAACCCAAAATCTGGAATTAACGGGAAGGAGAACCGAGGGGCTCCATTTTAGTTGGTCATAACGACATGAAGCCAACAGACAATGAAGCCGCATATATTTAACCACATATGCCTCGCGGTAAGCCTCCGAAAAGAAGAAAGCCATAGAAAACGAGACAGAAATTATCTGGCTCTAATTCACGTGTACAGAAGGAATACAAGAAATGTAAGTGAAAGTTGACCAAAAGAGGAATTTAGGGAGCCACGCCCATATCTTCCGTACTACGCGTGCGATGCTCTGCCAATTAAGCTATGGCAGTGGCTATCCTTCGTCCACTTTCTTGCTTGTGTATATGTACTGGATATGACCCTGGGAGTGGAACTCATGGCCGCCGTGTCAGGTGTGGAACACCCTTTTAACCGCAGGCGTCATGTAGTACGTGAAATTAGGAGCATACAATTCCAGTAAACCCTCGTATGCTACTTGAAGGCATCAAGGCGGCCAGAGTCAAGACCATCACTATGTAATGAACGACAAAAAGGGCAAGCTAGGGGACCTTCTGGTAAGTAACGACATTCATTGGCAAATAAATTGTCAAAGGTAAACACGGTTCACAGTGCACGTTAGTGCTTCGAATGTATTTTTATATTAAATACTGAAGTCACTTTGTGGCTTCCACATTTTGTTCAAGCATAAGGGCCCTTCTGGTAATGCCTGTTCGGTCCCAGAAGTCACGCTGCTAGTGATCTTAAAGAAACTTCGATTTTATATTTCTTCAGTTACGAATTGTGATGTTTTCCCAACTTTCGTTACACTCTTCGGCTCCTGACTTGTATCTACGTTTTCCACTACAACTACATGAATCCCAATATAGAAAACTCAAAATGCGCTGTCTGATGCTCCTCATTATGCTCACTGTCGAAAGGAAGTCTCTATGCGCAATATATTTTAAGTCGTTATAAGTTGTCATTAAAAGATTAATGTTGAAAATGAATCATGAAAGATCCATGAAACAGCAAGGGTGTTATCCAACACTGCGTTTACCCTTTAAAGGGCGACCGTTTGTATTGCTTCGTATGGGTACACTCCTGCGCCTGTTAATTCTGGATTGGGATGCCAGTTCTTCCATGACATTCATGTCCGACAACTTTCGGGGTCCACAAGATGTCCTTTTAAACATTAAAGTACATAACACATCGTTCAAAGCAATTTAAACGTGAAAATAAATTTTTTCGCTTAATTGTTCACCGCAGAATTGCAGACATTGCGTGAAGAACGAAGCGAGATGCAGGCACAGGCCGAGACAATCGGTGGCCGAAATATTTCAATTAGTTAAACATTAATTATTTGTGAAACAACCACAATGAGTGATAGTAATGATGACTTTTGGGCCTGATTGGTAGCAAATGTATCCGTAATTCATAAGACATAAAAGGGGTTTGCCACAGGAAAGCCATTTATTGAAGGCCATGAACCAACTCAGCCACCAAATACAAGAAACCCTTTCAGCTTATTTTTATAATTTCACTTGTCTACTTAAGAAGTTTCCTTAAGCTAGAAGGATTGGTGACGATGTGGCAGATTGGCTAACGCCACGTTGGTTATTGTATGGCGTGTTGCATGAGAACAGGGTCGCTTCATATTTCCAGGCCATTGATGCTTTCAGAAATTGACATAAAGCATGTCTGCCATCAGGGCTTCAGTGACGAGTCGTGTGAGATACAAGTGATTCATAACTGAATATTGGTAGTAGAGCATTACAGGAAGTGTCTATATCACCCTGAGACTAAAAAGAACGAAACAATAAAAAACTTTTTTTCACGTTTGGAAGTGATTTAGGGGTCGGCCACCGGACAAGTCCTGGCGAAGCAAAGGCACCGTATCACTTCTAAAACAGTTGTCACGTGGACCGATAATTACAGTAACTTGCTATGCAAACTTCTCACACAAGCAAAATTTTGTCATGCAGGTAAAAACATTCAGTTGGCAGTCAAAACTGCGTGGCTGCCCACTGACAATAAGTCCATATCGAGATGTAGTTGCTCGTGATTGTGATTATGATGGACAACAACGCTTTTCTGACCGCTATGAAATGGCTAATTTAGTTCTTCCAGTTTTCCATGAATCTTAGAGGTTTATAAAATTTTCGATGTCGTCTGCTGTGAAATGAATCGATGTTTTAAAATCTGCACAATGTCCTTGACATTGTGCAGAGTTCTGTCAAGGACAGAACTCTGATGAGTATGAGAGTCATACGGCTCTGGGATGTCAATCAATAGTAATAAGGACAAAGCAGTTGATAGTGCTGAGGGCGCTTACACATAGTGTCGGCTATTCTTCCATACGAGTGGCCGAGAACAATCCAAAAATACTCAGAAAGCGAAGACCATGTATAAACCTGTAAGCGTACGTGTGCGACTGTTTGTTTCTATCGGCTTTGAAGAGGAACTTGGTGTTCTTTAGCGCTGAGAAAGCGCTTAAACAGTTGAAGATGTAACCTGAAAAATAAAACAAGAAAGTATGTAATACGTTGAAAGTTGTGTCAGCCACTTTCTTTTTAGGCGTCGCTCGGAGCTTCAACACAAAAAAGTAAATAACAGCATTTTGAAGCACAAAACTTACCACATCTCCATTTCGCTCCGGACTTTTTCGAAAATGCGTCGACGGCAGTGCTCATGATGACTATAGCGGAAGTTACTCCCAAGACATCTCTGAAAAGTACGAGTATGTGAAAATTGTCAGCCTGCCTATATATGTTGGAAACACAAGCAAGCTGTAGAATTAATTTTACAGCTGATGAACGAACCGGACAACTGGGTTTTACTTGCCTGCCGTCAGAAATACGTAAAATCATTAGACTTCAAGTTGAACAATACGATAGATAGAAGAAAACGCCGACGATGACGACGACAACAACAACAACAATAACAACAAACAAACAAACAAACAAACAAACAAACAAACAAACCAAACTTGAACTTTGATGCCTCACATAAGTGTAGATAGAACAAGAAACTAAACTGATACTCTTGGCATTGCAGTGCGCAGAGTACTTAAAGCCAAATAGAAAGATTGCACAGTTGATCGAATCCCGGCCACGGCGGCCGCATTTCGGTGGGGGCGAAATGCGAAAACACACGTGCACTTAGATTTAGGTGCACGTTAAAGAACCCCAGGTGGCCCAAATTTCCGGAGTCCCCCACTACGGCGTGCCTCATAATCAGATCGTGGCTTTGGCACGTAAAACCCCATAATTCAAAGATTGCACAGTTTAAAAGCACACAAAGAACGGGAAATAATTTGACAGCCGTATATTCTTTTAAATAAGTTATGTGACAGTGATAACACTGGTTTCTTCTGAGCTACTTGGTGCACCACTGTGGTCACGTGCTGTCGGACTGTGGTGAAGTCCCAGAGGGAGCAAGAGGAATCATGTCTTACTAACAAATGAAATTTTGCCCAAGGTGGGGAACATATTTTCCGAAAAGAACATAAAGACAGAAATATCTGCGTGAAAAATAAAAATATAGATGGTGTAGGAAACAATAATGAGTTTGCAGTTTCACGTTTAAGGCGTTCAGGTACGGACGTTCCTCGACATTTCTCCTGACATGTTCCTCTCAAGTGAGAAGTTGGGAGTTTGACGCATGTAACTTGAATACTGGTGAGCACATATTCGTTAATCAGGTGTGCTTCAGTCGTGCATCACACAGCATCAGCCATGCTACGGTTTGTACCACGCGTTTTTGCCACGATAGACATCTTTAGTAGTTGATGTAGGCCTCAAGAGCAGTACATGAACAAGCGTACGGGAGAAATCTTGTGCAATGAAAACAGAATGACACTTACAAATACCTAAATCAAAAAGCTGGTAGTCTAAAGTGCAAATAACCAGTGGTCGTCAAAATGGTTATTGAACTCCAACAGCTGGTTGCTCCTGATTTTGTAGTTCAGTTGCACAGTCTCCGTTTAGTGTAAACCAAACCGTAACTATTTAGGTTGATCTCAGAAGCAGCAATTGAAGTGGGAGGTAAGGCACTAAGGCAACCAGTAGGTAAGCTCTCCCAAGGAACAAAGGACCTAATAAAAAAACGGCAAAAGATGAAAGTGTCACACTCGAGAGGTCAGATAGAATTCGCTGAACTGTCGAAACTGATCAACAAGAAGAAAGTAAGGTATATCCGAAATTATAACGTGGGAAAAATTGAGGAAGCAGTAAAATATGGACGCAGCATGAAATCAGTGAGAAGAAAACTAGGCATAGGACAAGGCAAAATGTATGCACTGAAAGATAAGCAGGGTAATATCATCATCAATGTCGATGACATAGTAAAAGCAGCGGACAAATTCTATAATGACCTGTACAGTTCCCAGAACAGTCAAGCTACTTTCATTCGAAGTAGTGATGAACAGGATACAGAGGTCCCTTATATAACTAGCGATGAAGTTAGAAGGGCCTTGAAAGACATGACCAGGGGAACAGCTGCTGAAGAAGATGGAATAACAGTCGATGGAGGAGATATAATAACAGGATGGAGGAGATATCATACTTGAAAAACTTGCGGCCCTTTATACGCAATGCCTCACGACTTCAAGTGTGCCAGAAAGCTGGAAGAATGCCAACATTATACTCATACATAAGAAGGGAGACGTTAAAGAATTGAAGAGTTATAGACCCATTAGCTATTTCTCAGTATTGTATAAAATATTCACCAAAGTAATTTCAAATAGAATCAGGGCAACACGACTTCAGCCAACCAAGAGAACAAGCTGGCTTCAGGAAGGGATATTCTACGATGGATCATATCCATGTCATCAACCAGGTAATAGAGAAATCTGCGGAGTACAATCAACCTCTTTATATGGCTTTCATAGATTATGAAAAAGCATTTGATTCAGCAGACATAACAGCAGTCATAGAGGCATTACGTAACCAAGGAATACAGGATGCATACGTGAATATATTGGCAAATATCTACAAGGATTGCACAGCAATCTTGGTTCTCCACAAGAAAAGTAGAAAGTTACCTATCAAGAAAGGGGTCAGGCAAGGAGACACAATCTCTCCAATGCAATTCAGTGCATGCTTAGAAGAAGTATTCAAGCTCTTGGACTGGGAAGGCTTAGGAGTGAGAATCAACAGCGAATATGTCAGCAACCTTCAGTTTGCAGATTACATGGCCCTATTCAGAAACAATGGGGACGAATTACAGCAAATGATTGAGGACCTTAATCGAGAAAGTGTAAGAGTGGGGTTGCAGATTACTATGCAGAAGACAGAGATAATGTTCAATAGCCTGGCAAGGGAACAAGAATTCAGGATCGCCAGTCATCCTCTGCAGTCTGTAAAGGAGTACGTTTATCTAGGTCAATTACTCACAGGGGACCTTGATCATTAGAAAGAAATTTATAGAAGAATAAAATTAGGCTGGAGTGCATACAGTAGGCATTACCAAATCCTGACTGGGAGATTACCACTGTCGTTGAAAAGAAAAGTGTACAATCATTGCCTTCTACCGGTGCTAACATATGGGGCAGAAACTTGGAGGTTAACAAAGAATCGAGCGGACAAGTTAAGGAACGCACAAACAGCGATGGAACGAAAAACGTTAGGCCTAACGTTAAGAGACAGGAAGAGAGCGGTGTGGATCAGAGAAGAAACAGGGATAGCCGATATTCTAGTTGACATTACGCGGAAAAAGTGGAGCTGAGCCGGCCACGTAATGCGTAGGATGGATAGCCTGTGGACCATTAGAGTTACAGAATGGATACTAAGAGAAGGGAAGCGCAGTCGAGGACGGCAGAAAACTAGGTGGAGTGATGAAGTTAGGGAATTCGCAGGCGCAAGTTGTAATCAGCGAGCGCAAGACAGGGGTAATTGGAGATCGCAGGGAGAGGCCTTCGTCCTGCAGTGGACATAAATATATGCTGCTGCTGATGATGATGACCACAGATTCGACTGCAGTCTTTTGTACCATTTTTTAGCTTTGAAACTGCCTTTTCCTGCCCCCCACACGGTACAGCTCCTCCGGCCGGTATCTAAAAACCCAGTGGTACACCTTAGACAAAACAGACCAACGAAATATTGTTTAGTAGTCGTCTTGAGCTACTCGGAGTATTTTTCGAAGTACGATTAGATTGCTATTTAGCTAAGTTGAATTACGGAAAATTTTAAATATACAATTTAGGCCATAAGACGTACTTGAAAAGCCGTACTGTGTGATCTGAGACACCTAATAAAGTTGCTTGCATGATGTTATCTTTTACCTGGCTTTTTTTTCTTGCTCTTAAGAATCTACGAAATAAAAATTTAAATAAAGAGAGGAGTCATTGCGTGTTTCAGCGTCTGCACTGCAGTGCTCTCAGTCCTGAGCACGAAGGTCACATGCCAATGTGCCAATTGGTAAATAAATATAAACGAGCAGCCACGGAGTCTAGCTCACGTCAGCAGCTTCGTTGTGAAATTCAAAACACACTCGCCGCCTTTGGCTGGCACGCGTGCTTCGTTCTTTCGAAACACGATTGACAGCGCTGCAAGGCTCGCAAGTGAGCAGTGACTTCGTTTTTCTTTTTTTTACGTTTTTACAGCGAAGCTGTTTATGGCTAGGTTCCGAAAATTTTTGCGTCCGTCTATCGAGTCGCATCAACAGAGAAATTTTCCCCGCACCCCGCAAAGCCTTTCAACCAGTGGCGCTTCTTCGCTCCCGAATGGAGGGCCTGAAAAAGAATATAAAACGTCATAGCTAGTCTACGAACTACGTGCGTACTGCCCATAGCAAGTGCAAAGTGAAACTGCTGATAACGTCACTAGAGCGATGATACGTCAGAAGAAGAAAAAAAAAAACGAAAAAAAAAAAACGAGGCACAACGATTGGTGGGCAGACTATGACGTTTAATTTTCTTTTTCAGCCCCTCCAATCGGGAGCGAAGGAGCGCCGCCGGCGCACAGGTGGTATGGGGTATGGGGAAAATTTCTCTGTCGATGCGATTCCAACTCTTGGTCGAGCGGGCCATGGGACGTGCTCGATTTTAATATTGTCTCGATTGAGCTTCGAAATTCGATGATGAATATCGCGAATTAGGTGGAATTTTCGAGATTTGTAAAAAGTGGGTGTGCCTTAGACAATTGCCCCGAAGGCACTAATGAAATGTTAATTAATGAATTTTGTTAATTAGTCTACTGAAGCTCAGGTTATTAGCGGCAAAGTAAGACCACGTCGCATAGCAACTCATCTGTTGAAACGTCATGTTTACTGCTCTCATAACTTTTTTATAAGAAATTGGTACAATCCTAAATTAAAAAAAAAGCTGTATGTGTCGTCTGTGCAGGCACCTCTGCTCGCCATTTTTTCCTCGACAAATGTCCCACATCGCCTTCATCTCGTCTGTCTTCGTCTGTGTGACATTGCTACGTTGACGTCTCGCATTGCGTTTGGTGTCTACATTTAAGCACAACTTGTGAATGATGTTGTGCATAAATATCCATTGCATAGAATGACAATAAACACAATTGTACACATCACATTTAGTTGTACGCCATTTAGTTGTATGTATGGTTTACATTTTTGCATTATGCTTCCTTTATTTTCGCGCCGTACCACTATTTCGTTGGCAAAAGAAGCATTATGTAATCTCTGAAGGATATCCTACGAATACAAACTGACTTTATTTTTCTGTTCTCTTTCTTCTTATGCTGAATAGCTAGCACTTAACAAGCGGGCAAATTTACTATCTTAATATCGTAAACTCTGCAACGTAGCAATAAGCTCAATTCATTTTAGCCACTACTGTCGACGCAAGGCCACGGTAAAAGCATAACTTCTTAGAGGTCTGCGTGTTTCTCGTAATTCAAGTTTAAATGATGAGATGTTAGTCTGGAAAGTTGTACCACTGCAAAGTCATCTGCGATGATACTGCGGTCTGCTGGATTAAAGAACCATAATTTGCGCTTATTTCTTAGCCATTAGCAGTAAGAAAGAGATTATGCCTCAGTTGTAAAAATGAAAGTATATAATAACAGGTAACAATGTATTCGCAGTTTAGATAACGTTATCAACACGGCAAAGTGATAAGGCTACATACTTACATTATTATAATTTCTGAGGTGGTTATGGGCACGTTTCGGTCGGTGACACAGTTCCTGACGGTAACTTTGGCGTTATTTCCCACAACTGGAAAAAAATCAATATATTAGAGTGCACAATGTTGAAACGTTGACTTGTACACCTAAAGTTCAATAACGGTCACAACAGCTACTCGCCACTACCAAAACGCAAGGCTTCCTATCAGTTTATGCTGCCTGAAGAAAAAGAGCGCCCGCAACAGCACCCAATCAGATGAGAAAGAGGTCACTACTTAAGAGACAAAATTGGAGAGGCTTATCGTACCCTTGCGGTCAACACGAATGAGGTCTTCTGAAGCATAGCATTCATGTTGAGTTCGACGTCAACCAAGGCACGAATCCCATGCCTACATGGGTGATTTGTGCACTTGACTCTCGTCTTAGTCGGGAATGTTCAATTAAACACTAGCCACACTGAGAAGACATGTTGGCCATTGCAACACGATAGCGTGCCTCTAGCGCCACGCTTCCACAGCAAAATTATTTTCACTTACGCTTACGTGTGCTCGCTTCCTAAAGCAGTCTGGAATGATATTAACATGATAGTGTTTCCACCGAGCAAGCCGCATCAACAGCAGTATTTGGGGTTGATTACTCTTCACTTGACCCTTTATTGACGACTGTTGCCTACCGGCAACATACCACATACCAGACAAAATAAGTTTTGCTTGCTCAGGTTCGGTGTTAATTACGACGCGTATATATATATATATATATATATATATATATATATATATATATATATATATATATATATTCGACATGCCCGATACTTCTCAACGATGGACCTACGCAGCGGCTACTGGCAAATAGAGGTTGATGACCGTGACCGTGAGAAAACCGCCTTTATTGCGCCTGATGGACTCTACGAATTCAAGGTCCTTCCTTTCGGATTGTGCTCTGCGCCTGCTACCTTTCAGCGCATGATGGACACGGTACTATCAGGTCTCAAATGGCAGTCATGCCTTGTCTATTTAGATGATATCATTGTGTTTTCAGACACTTTTGAGCAGCACCTACAGCGCTTACAAGCAGTTCTTGACGCAATTCGTGCTGCTGGCCTGTCCTTAAAGCCTGAAAAATGCCATTTAGGGTACGAAGAACTCAAATTTTTAGACCATGTTGTCAGCTACGCAGGCATTCGACCAGACCCCGACAAAACCATTGCTGTTGCTTTGTTTCCTACACCTGCGAACAAACACGAACTCCACCGTTTTCTAGGGCTTTGCGCATATTATAGACGCTTCGTGGCTAACTTTTCAAGGATAGCCGAACCTTTGCAGCGGTCAACAAAAGATAATGTTTCATTTGTCTGGGAGCAGGACCAACAAGAGGCCTTCTGTGAACTCCAGAAACGTCTGCAAACTCCTCCAGTTCTAGGACACTTTGACGAAGACAGTGACACCGAGTTGCACACGGATGCCAGCAACGTTGGCCTTGGTGCCGTCTTCGTACAGTGGCAAGATGGAGCCGAGCGCGTCATTGCGTACGCAAGCTGCACTTTGTCTCCAGCTGAAAGGAACGATTCCACTACGGAGAAGGAATGCTTGGCTGTTGTGTGGGCAATTACTAATTTCCGCCCATATTTGTACGGCCGATCGTTTCGAGTTGTGACAGATCATCATTCATTGTGCTGGCTCGCCAATCTGAAGGATCCCTCTGGCCGTCTTGCACGCTGGAGTCTTCGCTTGCAAGAATACGACATGACGATCGTGTTCAAGTCCGGGCGTAAACACACCTACGCCGACTGCCTGTCGCGTGCTCCACTTCAACCGTCGCCATTCGATGTTACTGAAGAGGACGCATTTCTTTCCATTGTCACAGTGTCAGATATCAGCAAGGAACAGCGCGATGATTCAGAACTCCGGCCTCTCATCGACTACCTTGAGAACCGTCTACCAGAGCCGCCTCATATGTTCGTCCGAACGTTATCATCGTATTTTCTCCGCAATGGCGTCCTTTACAAATTGGGTTTTCACTCGACCGCAACCGCCTGCCTCCTTGTAGTGCCATCCGCACTACGTGACGACATCCTGCGGGCCTCTCATGACGAACCATCTTCGGGTCACTTGGGATTCGCACGGATGTTTTCACGCATACGCCAAAAGTACTTCTGGCCTAACCTTCGCCGTGACGTCAAGCAATATGTGAAGACATGCCGCGACTGCCAGAGACGCAAAACACCACCCGTGCATCCCGCTGGACTTCTCCATACCGTTGATCCTCCACGGATCCCTTTTCAGCAAGTTGGCATAGATTTGCTTGGACCATTCCCCACGTCGAGGGCTGGTAACCGTTGGATTGCTGTTGCCACAGACTACCTTACACGTTACATTGAAACCCGAGCTCTCCCACGAGGCACTGCTAATGATATTGCGACCTTCTTTGTACATGGCATCGTACTCCGTCACGGTGCTCCGACCGTGGTTATAACCGCCGACCGGGGCACAGCATTTACAGCGCAGCTCACAGAAGATATCATGCATCTCAGTGGTATAGTTCACCGCAAAACCGCTGCTTACCATCCCCAGACGAATGGGCTCACAGAAAGGCTCAACAAAACGATCGCTGATATGATTTCCATGAATGTTGACGTCGAACACAAAAACTGGGACGACGTTCTCCCATATGTTACGTTTGCATATAATACTGCCGTTCAAGAAACTACCGGCTTTACCCCGTTTCGCTTGGTGCATGGCCGGGAAGCTGTAACAACTTTGGACGCTATGCTTTTACCCACCCACTGTTCTAATGTTATCAGTGATACTGCCGAATTCGCTCGATGCGCCGAAGAGGCACGCCAGCTCGCACGAATGCGTATCCGCTACCAGCAACACAACGACGCCGACCGATACAATCTTCGTCACCGAGACGTCATTTATCAACCTGGCGACAAAGTATGGGTGTGGACACCAATCCGCCAGCGTGGTCGGTCGGAGAAACATTTGCGCCGCTACTTTGGACCCTATAGGATCGTTCAACGACTCGGCGACGTCACATATGAAGTGATTCCTGAAGTAGAAGGCACCACTCGCCGTCCCCGACGCCCACGCCTGTCCGATGTCGTTCACGTCTCTCGGTTGAAGCTTTACTACTCCCGCTGACCGCAAAGCTCTACACCTCCCTCACCATCTACGTATACCTTAACAGTTATGCATTTCAATTTTTTGCGCAAGTAATGTCCGACACTTCGAGTAGACCAGCTCATTAACTAGAGTTGGGCTATCTGCACAGGTAAACTTTAAGAAGTTTTGAAAGTGTTCGCTGAAACACCCTGTATATATATATATATATATATATATATATATATATATATATATATAGTACTGTGAAATAAGGAGCAATGGGGATATGGCTATGGGAGCGAGAACGGAACGGAGAGTCAAAACCGTTGCTTGGTGCCCTCGGAGAATCCGAAGGATACCATTCGCGCCGGCGGCAAAACCGCGCTACATGCCCTGGCAGGCCGCACGAATAACAGATAGGGCGGTTATCATGGGTGCGCCATGGACTGAGAACAGCAGGCTGAGACTGATGGAGATATTGGCGAGGTGGGCGCACGGGCTGCTGTGGCGGCCAGTACCTGCTTGTAGGTGCATATGTTGCCGCTACTTGCGGAGGTGAGGGAAAGGCGCTGGTAGGTCTGGGTTGAATAGCTGCAGGCGGAGGCCTTGGATTCGCGACAACGGCAGCGTACGTAAGTGGAACAGGCGGAGGAGGCGATTGATCAGCAAGTGGTACGGCGGTAGCGACTTGGTCTTGTATCACCTGACGGAGATCGGGAGACAAGGGCGACTCTGACGCTTGACTGGCTGGCAGAAGAGAGAGTTGGCGTGCCACTTCTTCTCGTACAAATTGTTTGATTTGGTCGAAGAGTGCTGAGCTGGAAGGAGTAGCACTGACACCGTCACTCAGCGCTGCGAGCGCGACGTCCGGAGCGGAAGCGCGGCGCGTAAAAAGCCGTTGTTTGCGTAGCTCTTCATAGCTCTGGCAAAGCGTTGTGAGGTCGTTGACCGTCTGAGGATTCTTTGCCAAGAGCATTTGGAAGGCGTCATCGTCTATGCCTTTCAATATGTTCTTGATTTTGTCCTCTTCGGTCATATCTGGGTTGATACTCCGGCAAATGTCAACTACATCTTCAATGTAGCAGGTAAAGTTTCCGCCCTTTTGTTGGGCACGACAGCAAAGCTGTTCAGCCCGAAGTTTGCGCACAGCAGGGCGACCGAATACTTCTTGAAGTTTCGTTCAGAATGCTTACCAGGTAGAAAAGTCAGCCTCATGGTTGCGGAACTAAAGAGAGGTGACCCCAGAAAGGTAGAATGCTACGCAACCAAGCTTGTCAGCGTCATTCCATTTGTTGTGGGTACTCACTCGGTCATACGATGACAGCCAGTCCTCTACGTCATGATCGTCAGTGCCATTGAAGATGGGAGGATCTCGTTGGCGTGGCGCACCAGGACAGACGACCGGAGGCGGTGCCGGGGGTGGATTGGTAGGACCAGTCTCCTCAGGCATTGGATATGTGACAGGGATTGTCCTGCTTCGGAGATCCAGGTTTGCAACAGGTCCAGCACCTTCTAACAAATGTCACGAAGCACTTGGGGAAGTCAGCGTTCGCGACAAGAACGATAAAGCAGCGAGAGGTAGCACAGCCGATGATGATGATGATGATGATGATGATGATGATTCCTCAATCAATGGCACAACCCACTGTGGGGGACAGACCACGAACCGGGTGGTATTATGATAGAAATTTAAAATAAATTGACATAAATATTTAAGTAATAAAAATGAAAATAAATGAATTGAAGATTAGAAAGAAAGCGATAATAAAAGAATCAAGTAGTCTATACTAAGTTAGTCAGCCCTGCCTGGATAGGAATAGTAATATGAATTTAATAATAAATTAAATACAGTAAAGGATAGACGTAAATTTTGAATAATAATAATAAATATTATTATAATAATATTAAAATTGTGATTTTGTGACTTTACTCTTCGAATTTTTTAAATCTATAATTTATTGAAGGATAAATAAATCAATCATAGAAAAATGGGGAAATATTAATAAGGCAATCTTTTTGTGTCACATAGAAAATTATAAATGGCTCGGCAAACGTTCCAGTGGCCCTAACACCGTGGCTCCAAGTGAGAGTACAACTGAACTGCTTAACGGCAGTCCTAGATTACGAAGTGGGATTTCCAAACATCGTTGTCGATGATTAGAGAACCGTCGACACGATAAATAAAAAAGGAATCGATAGATTCTGGTTAATTGCAGAGGTGGCATAATGGGGATGCCGCCAGACCACATCTGTGCAAGTAAAAATTTAGTTCTGGAATACGGCAACGCAGTCTTGTAAATGTTACTTCGAATTGCCGGTTAGGACACCACTGTCGGTTCCAAGAATAATTTAGACGTATAAAGTATGTAGATTTTGCTAATGCGAGGCTTGTCTTGTCTTCGGTCAAAGAAAACTGTCTATATCTGTCTGTAGTGATATACGCAGTTGCCGGCAGCACAGATATCGCCGGACCGTTTAAAGAAGCTCTCGCTAAAGAATCAGCTATTTCATTAAGTTGGATGTTTCGGTGGCGTGGTACCCATACTAAATGAACTAACTTTAGGTGGTGTGGAGATAATGTATAAAACGTGTTTAAAGCTATCACATTTGTAGATGCGTTAAGCGCGCTGCATACAGAAAGGGAATCTGTGACAATAACAACTTTTGTAACATGTAGCGGTAACTTTCGCAGTGCAAGAACTATTGCCAGAAGTTCGGCCTGAAAAACTGATGTGTAATCTGGGGCAGGCGAAGTGAAAAAGACCAATCGAAGGATGGTGAGTAAACTCCCACGCCTGCCTTCTCTTCACACGAGGAAGCATCAGTCGCTATTACATTTATTGGGAAATAGGCCAAATATTCTTGCAAAATGGCATTCAAATATGTTGGTGGCAGAAGTTTTGCGTTATTGGGGAAAACGTCCGCAAATTCTATTTTAAGGGGCAATGTGGACCTATTAAACGGAATGATTTCCCTAATGCGAACATTTAAAGGTGCTAATTGTGCCTGCACAAATACAACCTGTGGGGTATGTAACCGTGGCCACGTGTTCTCAAAAAATGAATTTGGTTCACTAATAAATATATATTCTGTACGTCTAAGAGGAGATTCATAAGTCCTTAAGTACGTTTGAACCGTAAGCATGCAGAATCTCATGTGCAGAGAAGGTAAGCGCGCCTCCTGGTATAAAACATTATTAGCAACGAATTTAGGCAGACCTAAACATATTCGAAGAGCTTCTCTCTCTAAAAGAACAAGTGGTGGAATTTTATATTTTGCACTTCCGGAAAACAAAACACATCCAAATACTAGAATCGGTCGTACATACATACAGTAGATCATAATTAATGTGTCACTTCGCATACCAGAACGCTGGTTACTGATTCTACGTAATAAACCTACAGCTCATGTCCCTTTCGTTGTAATATTTTCTATGTGAGAACGCCAGTTAAGTTTTTCATCATATGTGATACCCAGGTACTTAAGCGACTCTTGTACTTGTAGAATGGTTCTCAGATCATATAATAATGATAAAGGTATCGGCCCGGAAAGCGGAAAGACAAGGACTGCACTTTTGTTTACGTTTAGTGACAGGCGAAGAGTGTGAAGCCACGTCTCTAGAATACATAGGTACGTTTGCAAGGACGATCGAGCACCGAAACAAGGTTTATCTCTCGTCGTCGTTCTCGCTCCCATAGCCACATTCCCACTGCTCCTTATTTGACAGTACAGTTATGCGTCGCCGATGTGGGCCTCTAGCTTAACTTGATGAAGTGTCGCTTCGCTGCCCGGCAGCTGGTCATCCTCGGCCATGTTGTGTCGAAAGGAGGCGTACTCCCTGATCCAGCGAAACTACAAGCTGTTGCCCAGTTTCCACGACCAAAGACCTTGAAAGACCTGCGCAGCTTCATTGGGTTAGCGTAATACTTCCGCCGTTTCATCCGCAATTTCGCCACCATAATAGCACCTTTAACGCAGATTCTTGGTGGTGACCACAACCTTTCGACCTGGTCACCGGATTGCGATACCGCATTCACGAAGCTGCGTCGTCTAGCTCTCGACGTCTGCCCCAATCCTGCGCCATTTCGATCCAAGCGCAGGAACAGAAATCCACACGGATGCCAGTGGCGTCGGCCTTGGTTCTGTTCTCGCTCAGAGAAAGGCTGGCTTCGATGAGTACGTCGTCGCCTTCGCCAGTCGTGCACTCACCAAACCTGAATCAAACTATTCTGTAACTGAAAAAAAGTACCTGGCTATAATTTGGGCCATAAACAAATTCCGCCCATATCTCTATGGCCGCCCATTTGACGTGATTACTGATCACCATTCGCTGTGCTGGCTGTCGCCTTTAAAAGAACCATCCGGTCGTCTTGCTCGATGGGCGCTTCGACTGCAGGAGTACGACATTCGAGTGCTTTACCGTTCTGGCCGAAAACACTGCGATGCGGATGCCTTGTCTCGTTAGCCACTAACAGACGAGGTTACCTCCCCGAAGGCTCCATTGTCCGAGTCTTCCCTTGCTGCCCCGGATATCCTTCTGGAGCAGAAGAAAGACCCTTGGATTTTATCAATGCTCAGTTTCTTGTCCACCCCATCGACAACCACTACCAATCGCGCCTTACGTCGCCAAGCACATCACTTCTCCATTCGTTACGGGCTCTTGTACCGTCGTAACTACCTCCCGGACGGCCACAAATGGTTGCTTGTCATCCCTCGGCATCTACGTTCGGATATTTGTGCAGCGTTCTACGACGATCCCCAGTGCGCACATGCAGGTGTACTAAAGACATACGCGCGAGGTCGGCGAGGTGACTATGTCATGAGTCACCGGCAAGACGTATGATAACGCGAAATAAGACGAAGACGCTGGCCGAAGAAACAGCCAAGGGACCCACAGGCGAGAAGCACGTGAAGCGCGTGAAGCGCGAAAAAAAAAAAGAAGAAGAAATGAACAAAAAGGGGACGCAGGCGATGATGAGCTGGCATTGCTGACGTGGTCGACAAGGAGTTGCATCTCCAGCTGTGCTCTGGAGACTGGAGGCAGCAGCTTCAGGGACCATGGACCGAAGAGGGGACGTTCGCGAGTTGGCCAGCGACAACTCCAGCTCCTGAGCCCCGACTGCGTCGCCGTGGCTGTGTTCCGCGGCCCCGGTCCAGCCCCACGCTGCCGTAACCAGTTGCTGCCCTTTGCCACGAAGGCAATCGCCAACGCCACGTCAGCGGCACGGTCCAGCCCGGTCCAGCCCCACGCTGCCGTAACCAGTTGCTGCCCTTTGCGACGAAGGGAATCGCCAACGCCACTTTAGCGGCACAACGGCCGACTGGCCCAGACCGCGTCCTGTGCCACGCGGGTCTCTGTGGAAGACCACAACCTCATCGCTCTCGACGGAGGTCGACGCCCACGCTGCGCCGGAACCACGCAGGCCAACGTCCTTTGCCACGCTGGGCCGGAGTCCGACAGCACGACTGGTGACGGTCAGAACGTTCGTTTGTTCGTGACTGCGTTGGTTAGTCGAGCGGAGGAACAATATATAGTTGAGGGCTTGTTTGTTTTTATATGTATAGCTAGTTTTTGGAGTGTTTGTCTATGTATAGTGCTTATAGTGTGTCAGGGTAGTTTGCTGTTTGTTTTTCTTCTATATATATTTTTTTTGAGATTAAATGTTCTTCTACGTATTTGCTTTCTGTCTCTGTCCATTTCTGGAGCGCTGAAATTCGTGACAATTGGCGAGCCTGCCAGGATTGATTTTTCCTGCCCCGTCACGAGTTTTTGTGGTACGGATATGGATTGGGACAAGACTCTAGCCTTAGTGAAAGAGTTGGGTTTTTCGAAGGACGAAGCCCTGAAATTTATTGAGAAACAGAGAGAGATCTTTCAAAAGGAACGCGAGGCCGAACGTGCGGAACGCGAGGCCGAACGTGTGGAACGCGAGGCCGAACGTGCGGAGGCGCGGGAAATGCATGCTAGGGAGAAGGAAATTTTAGAACTCAAACTGAGACTGGCACAAGCAACGGAGTGTCACCGCGATGACGAGAGTTTGGCGTCAGTGTCCTCCGGCTCGCAGTCTCCAAAAGCCAACAAAATCTGTCCGCGTAAGCTAATGGCACCTTTCGATGAAAAGCGTGACGACTTGGATGCATACTTGCACCGGTTCGAAAGGATAGCTCTCGGACAAGGCTGGAACCGGAGCGAATGGGCCACAGCCCTAAGTCTTTGCCTGGTTGGCGAGGCACTGAGTGTCTTTGGGAGGATGACCGCCTCTGACTCCCTAGACTATGACAAGGTTAAGAAGGCACTGCTACAAAGATTTCGACTTACGGCGGAAGGTTTTCGCGAGCGATTCCGAAACTGCAGGCCGGAAGACGCAGAAACGGGAAAGCAATTTGCGTGTCGCCTGTCAAATTATTTTGACGGGTGGGTGGAAATGGCCGATGTCGCGAAGACTTATGAGGGAGTCCGTGATTGCATGGTCAGGGAGCAATTCTTAGCTTGCTGTAGCAATAATCTCGGTGTCTTCCTAAAAGAGAGAAAGTTGAATTCACTCAACGATCTAGCCTGAACACGCTGATCAATTTTTAGAGGCACAGGGACTCAGAAACCTAGGAAGAATGAAAGAGGACCTAGCCAGAGGGAAAGTAGACGAGGCAAAATACGAGCCTCATGGAAGCGTGCGCCCACCCCAGTTAAGGTGTTTCCTTTGTAATCGTACCGGGCACCGTGCCGTTAACTGTCGCGCAGGGAACAGCCGCCCCCACCAACAAATAGTGTGTCAATTATGCAATAGAAAGGGACACCGTGCGGATGAGTGTAGGTCAGGCACATCACAAAAAACAGCGTGCATAATAGGCAAGTCTGGAGAAGCCGACTCGCAACTAAACTGTGTAGAGGTGAACCAAACTCAAGAGAACCAACAGGTACCGAGAGAAAAGCGGAAAGAAGACCCGAAGGAACAAGCTCTACCTGTCGTAGAAGGAGAGGTTCATGGACAACGGGCAACAGTGCTAAGAGACAGCGGCACAAATACAGTTTTAGTAAAGAGGAGCCTTATACGTGACGAAGATCTGACAGGAGTGCTAACGCAAGTTACCTTGGCTGACAACACAGTGAGGTACCTACCTGAAGCCCGTATCAAAGTCTCCACACCGTATTATTCCGGGTGGCTTAAAGCAAAGTGTCTTGAAGAGCCATTATACGATCTCATTCTAGGAAATGTATCTGGAGTACGAAGAGTGGATGATCCAGATCGGAGCTGGAAGAGAAGTACAGTTATCGTAGATAGAGAGATGAATGACTGTGGTGAGCAACCACGCAAAGAAGTGCGCAAGCAACAGTTGTACAATAACGATTCACGAGAAGCGGCAGCTGGTGTATGCCGTCCAGTTATATCGTCGGCTGTACGAACCAGAGCCCAAACCCAGAGCAAGGCACCCATGTCAGCCTTGAAGGTACCTGCAATTCAGTGGTTAAGAATCACGCCCGCTGATTTCAGGGAAGAACAAGACAAGGATGAGTCGGTCAGATCGTGCCACAAGAAGATAGGAGAAATAATGAAAAGGAAAAGAAGCCGCACTACGTTTGAGTTTGTTAAGCACAATGGTCTCTTATATAGAAGATGCGTATTCAGCTCGGGCAGAGAGGCTCAGCAGCTTATTGTACCTAAAGCCTTTAGGGAGACAGTGATGGGATTAGGACATGACAGTGTCATGGCTGGCCACCAGGGCGTAAAAAACACCCTAGCAAGGATAACAGAAGAGTTCTTTTGGCCCGGAATCCAGAGTGACGTGAAGAGATATGTGAGGTCTTGTGATGTGTGCCAAAGAACGGTACCGAAAGGGCGAGTGGGTCGTGCACCACTTGGAGACATGCCCATCATCGACATGCCATTTCACAGAGTGGCCATAGACATAATAGGCCCTATAACACCTGCATCTAGCCTGGGAAACCGTTATGTGCTTACGCTGGTGGATGTGGCTACCAGATACCCGGACGCAGTTGCGTTGAAGACCATTGACACCGTACAAGTGGCAGAAGCTCTCCTGGAGATGTTTGCGCGCTATGGGGTCCCAAAGGAAGTATTGAGTGACCGAGGATCAAACTTTACGTCACAATTGATGGAGGAGATCAACAGGTTAATGTCCATTGAGCAGAGATTGACGACGCCGTATCACCCAATGTCTAATGGGTTGGTCGAAAGATTCAATGGAACGATTAAGACTATGGTCAGGAGAATGTGCCAAGAGAGGCCCAAAGACTGGGACAGGTATCTGCCGGCTCTCCTTTTCGCCTACCGGGAGGTACCACAGGCAAGCATCGGATTCTCGCCATTTGAAATGTTGTATGGAAGAACAGTGAGAGGACCGCTGGCAATTCTCAAGGAATTGTGGGCAAATGAAGAAATCGGGAGAGAGCTAAAGACCACATATACATACGTTTTGGAATTGAGGGAAAGATTAGAAGAAACATGTAGAGTGGCGCACCAGAACTTGAAGCAGGCAAAACACCGACAGAAGAGGTATTACGACCGCAGGACAGTGAACCGTGGCCTGACGCCAGGAGACAAGGCTCTGGTCCTCCTTCCCAACGATAGCAACAAGCTACTGATGCAGTGGAAGGGACCTTTTCCTGTGACTCAAAAAAAGAATGATGTTGATTATGAACTCCTCATACACAATCATAAGAAGGTGTTTCACATAAACATGTTAAAGAAGTACGAAGAGAGAGAGACAACAGAAGGTTCCACAATAGCCTGCATGGTCGTGACCGACGAGACTGGGGCGGGAGAAATGCCCACGTACAGCTCCAAAAAGAGTATGGGTGTAGAAAACGTGGTAATTAACCCAGCCCTTTCGGAAAAACAGGAGGCAGAACTGAAGGTGCTACTGTACAAGTACAGTGATTTGTTTTCAGACCTTCCAGGAAGTACAGAATTAGTAGAATGCAAACTGCAATGCACGACTGAGGAACCAGTACAGGTGAAACAGTACCCTCTACCGCTGGCGGTGCAAGAATCAATAGAGAAAGAAGTGGACGAAATGCTGCGTCAGGGAATAATAGAAAGGAGTAATTCGGCATACAACGCACCCTTAGTCGTGGTCAAGAAGGCCGATGGTTCAAACAGAGTCTGCGTGGATTTCAGACGTTTGAACAATGTACTCAAGGCGGACGCCGAGCCGATACCGAGGATTGACGTTGTGTTCGCGAAAGTCGCTGGCAAGAAGTTTTACTCAAAGCTGGACCTGGCGAAAGGCTACTGGCAGATCCCCATGGAAACATCATCCAAGGAGAAAACAGCATTTTCGTGTTCTAGTGGACTTTTCCACTTTAAGTACATGCCTTTTGGGTTAAAAACAGCTGCAGCAGTATTCACAAAATTGATGAGACGAGTCTTGCATGGAATGCAAAATGTAGAGCACTACATTGACGATATTCTGGTTGCGACTGACACGTGGGAGGAGCACTTAAAAACATTAGAAGAGCTGTTTCAAAGGATCAAGGGCGCGAAGTTAACCGCAAAGCCAACGAAATGTGAATTTGGCTTCCAAGCGGTTTCTTTCCTGGGGCATAAGTTAGGAATGGGCAGAATCGCTGCTAAAGAGGACATTTTAGAAAAAATCCAAGCGGCAGGGCAACCAAAAACCAAGAAGGAGGTTCAATCGTTCTTAGGGCTGACGGGATTCTACAGAGAGTTTATACCTCGTTACGCCGACATAGATGCTCCATTAGTGGAACTTACCAAGAAAGGTGCTAGTAATGTGGTGAAATGGAGCTCATCACACAGTAATGCCTTCGAAACACTAAAGGAAAAAATGGCGGAACCGCCAATCCTCTTAGCCCCAAATATGGAGGAAGAGTTCGTGTTGCGCACTGATGCGTCCGACAAAGCATTGGGAGCGGTGCTCTTGCAAGAAAAGGACGGGGTTTTACATCCAGTATTTTATGCCAGCAAGAAGCTTAATGATGCGGAGAGAAATTATTCTACAGTAGAGAAAGAATGTCTGGCATTGGTATGGGCTGTCAAAAGGTTCCATATCTATCTGTTTGGCAAATGCTTTAGAGTACAAACGGACCACCAGCCGCTGGAATACTTGAGTAAGGCTAAGTTAACAAACGGAAGACTGATGAGGTGGAGCCTGGCTTTGCAAGAGTACTGTTTCCATGTCGAATATATCAAAGGGAGAGAAAACGTAGGTGCAGATTTCTTGAGTAGAGCTACTTAGGTTCGAGTGTTAATGCACAAGACAAGCAGTGTATATTGTTTTTTGTTGTGCAGAGCGTTGTGTTTAAGTGCAGTGAAGTGATTAATCATCTGGTGCTGTGAGGTGATGTACGGACAGTGGACATATGGAGTGACAGTGTGTTCGTTCATTTAGAACCTAGTGTGATAAGCGTGAGATGAGCAGTTTTTTGTGCAAAAAACTCTTGAAACGGGGACCTGTGTCATGAGTCACCGGCAAGACGTATGATAACGCGAAAAAAAGACGAAGACGCTGGCCGAAGAAACAGCCAAGGGACCCACAGGCGAGAAGCACGTGAAGCGCGTGAAGCGCGAGAAAAAAAAGAAGAAGAAATGAACAAAAAGGGGACGCAGGCGATGATGAGCTGGCATTGCTGACGTGGTCGACAAGGAGTTGCATCTCCAGCTGTGCTCTGGAGACTGGAGGCAGCAGCTTCAGGGACCATGGACCGAAGAGGGGACGTTCGCGAGTTGGCCAGCGACAACTCCAGCTCCTGAGCCCCGACTGCGTCGCCGTGGCTGTGTTCCGCGGCCCCGGTCCAGCCCCACGCTGCCGTAACCAGTTGCTGCCCTTTGCCACGAAGGCAATCGCCAACGCCACGTCAGCGGCACGGTCCAGCCCGGTCCAGCCCCACGCTGCCGTAACCAGTTGCTGCCCTTTGCCGACGAAGGGCAATCGCCAACGCCACGTCAGCGGCACAACGGCCGACTGGCCCAGACCGCGTCCTGTGCCACGCGGGTCTCTGTGGAAGACCACAACCTCATCGCTCTCGACGGAGGTCGACGCCCACGCTGCGCCGGAACCACGCAGGCCAACGTCCTTTGCCACGCTGGGCCGGAGTCCGACAGCACGACTGGTGACGGTCAGAACGTTCGTTTGTTCGTGACTGCGTTGGTTAGTCGAGCGGAGGAACAATATATAGTTGAGGGCTTGTTTGTTTTTATATGTATAGCTAGTTTTTGGAGTGTTTGTCTATGTATAGTGCTTATAGTGTGTCAGGGTAGTTTGCTGTTTGTTTTTCTTCTATATATATATTTTTTTGAGATTAAATGTTCTTCTACGTATTTGCTTTCTGTCTCTGTCCATTTCTGGAGCGCTGAAATTCGTGACACTTGTCATCCCTCGGCATCTACGTTCGGATATTTGTGCAGCGTTCTACGACGATCCCCAGTGCGCACATGCAGGTGTACTAAAGACATACGCGCGTCTACGCCTTCGTTACTACTGGCGAGGGATGTATCGATTCATCCATCATTATGTCCGCTCCTGTCTCGTTTGCCAACGCCGCAAATATCCCCCTCGTCGTTCAACCACTCCATTGCAGCCTTTGCCGTGCCCAGCACGTGCTTTTGATCGAGTAGGTATCGACATTTATGGACCTCTGCCTACCACATCAGACGGCAACCGCTGGGTAATCGTGGCCATCCACCATCTTACGCGCTATGCGGAAACTTTCCCTTTGTCCAGCGCTTCTGCACGTGACGTTGCCTGGTTTCTCCTGCGCCTCATCATCCTTCGCCACGGAGCTCCCAGGGAATTACTCAGTGACAGAGGCCGCGTCTTCCTCTCCGACGTCATTGAAGCTCTTCTCAAAGAATGCCGCACCATTCATCGCACCACTACTGCATACCATCCGCAGAATAATTGCATGACCGAGTGATTTAATCGAACTCTTGGTGACATGCTGGCCATTGTACGTTGCATCGGACCAAACCAAATGGGACCATGTTCTACCATTTCTGACCTACGCTTATAATACCGCCACGCAGACTACCACGGGATTTTCGCCCTTCTTTCTCCTGCACGGACGCGAACCTTTTTCCACAATGGACACTATCCTTCCGTACCGCCCTGACAACACAGAAACCACTACCTTGTCTGAAGCTGCAGCACACGCAGAAGAATGTCGCAAGCTATCACGTATATTTACGCCCGAAGACCAGCAACGCCAGAAGCACCATCGAGAAACTTCCCATGTTCCTGCATCCTATGCTCCTGGCTCCTTTGTGTGGCTTTGGGTTCCAGCCCCTACCCCTGGACTGTCACCGAAACTCGCGTCGAAGTACCAGGGCCCATACCGCGTGATCAGCCAAACGTCTCCAGTCAACTATATCGTCGAACCCCTCGAGCTTGGTTTATTCGTCCCATTAATTTAGGGAATGAACCCCAGACAAAAAGGCTACAAAAGAGTTGCTTAGGGATATCTGGGGTCCAGACAACATGTAGGCATATATCATACAGGGGCTGTTCGCAGAAACAATTTATGTCAGCAGACAATGGCGATGTTAAGTGCATTAATCCTTTGCATTCGGTAGTAACCGCAATGTTCACAGAGCAATCACATCCTTAAGATGAAATACACCACAACATGGATACTACTTACAGGTGTCGACAATATTTTGAAGGTCTTGCTCTGTGCATTCACTTATAACACACATACCAAGACGAATTCCAGGAAGTCTTTTGTCCGTCAGATAGGCTGTGAAATTCAATATCTAAATGTAACGAAGAGACAGACGCGTTGCAAGCAATGAGATGGCGCTTTTAAACTTGAACATTACGATTTATTACATGCAAGATCTTAAGCCTATTTTCCTGTAATTCATGCACTTGTAAGAAAATCACTGAACGCTGAATGGGATCTATTGTAAGCAGCTCGCAAACAGACGATTACAAGGGAGAATGCAGTGGGCGAGCACTGTTCCGTACATCGTCTCTTGTCCTCTTCTGTTTGCGCGCTGCTTACAATGGATCTCTTCCAACTTGCCCGCTTCACCGCCCTTCTACTGATTGTGAAACTGCATGGTTTCTTACAAAGCAAACTTCAATTTGGACTTTGAGCCTAATTGAATTGAATGGAATTCTGCAGGTTTACGGACCAGAACCACGATTTGATTATGAGGCACGCCGTAGGGAGGGACTCCGGAATAATTTTGACCACCAGGAGATCTTTAACGTGCCCCGATGCACGGGACACGGGCGTTCTTGCATTTCGCCCTCGATCGAAATGCGGCCGCCACGGCCCTGGATTTGATCCCGCGACCTCGTGCTTAGCAGCGGGACACCATAGCCGCTAAGCCACCGCAGCGGGTGAGGGCTTTGAGCTGTGTTGCACTTCACAAATTAAAGGAAGCACATTACTATACATTTTGAAAGTACCCGTAATAGACCGTTAGTATAACTTGAGGTACACAAGTTATTACTAGAAACAAGAGCAATCACATCCTAAGGAAGGAAACGCCTTTGCCCAGGATGCATACATACACAGAAGAATTGTGAACTGATTGCACTCACTTAATGGTACACCAGAATCTCGTTTTGCCGGAAGTTGCAAAACAACGTAGATATTTGAAGCTGTTCCTAGAAACGTATTTGTTTACTTTGGCTAAATAAAATATTTTGGGCTATAAAAACAATAACACTAGGATATTAACAAGCGAATAAAAATTATGCAGATCCCACGGACTGTAGGAATCGATTATATGCGAAGAATTTTGCAGGTCGCTGGCTATCTAGCATCGTTTGGGGTTACGCAAAACGTTACCAGGCAGACCAACATGTTTGTGCGACGCGAGTAGTTGCGTGTTTCCTTTCGAATCTTGCTGCACACTACCAACTGCATTCTCAATGTCGTACGTGTGCACAGTTTGTATCAATGCTTGTCGCTGGATCTGGGTTGGAACCCGGAAGTCTTTTTCGGTGGTTCGTTCTCGTTACCCCCGAAACGATGTGAATGAAATACAGCTATCCGAATAATCTGAAAGGCAAATCAAACTGTCAACAGGCGCTCGCTTACGATTGCGAAACAAAAACATACAAATGACTGTACAATTACTTCTGAACGACATTATTGTTTTCATATTGCACATACACGCACCTTAGTCCTCCCGGTCCTGTATTTTTTTTCGTTTAAATACAGATACAGATACAGAAATACGGTGGGAAATAACACCAACAGGACTCAGAAGTTGTGAACGAACACGTACTGTATTCTTTAAAAAAACATACAGCTTCCTTATGTTTAATGTTGCAGGGACTTTAAAAGCTGTTTTTTATTTCCGTTAAACGTTATCTTAGCCGTTGTAATGCTCAAACAAAATCAATTCTAAACAAACATCAGTTTGTTAGACATATACCCGAGATTGAAAGGCATTTTGTTGAAACATATACTGACGCTAACGTAGCATTTGATGAATTTACTTAACTCATAAAAAAGTGCCTTTTCGAGTCGTTTAAAGTTATGAAATGTCAAAGAAACCATCCTGATTCCCATAACCCGTTGTTATGTGAAGCAGGAAACTTACTCTTGCACTGTTGCAGTGCAAGCGCGCAAACGAAAACCTTTATAAGAAAGAAAAGGATCGTCCTTTCAATATTCCATTGAAATCACATTACACTCTTTACTCCAACACACTTAATAGACTACTGAAAGTAGCTAAAAGGAATTATTATGAAGCAAAGATAAGGCGCACTGGTAATAACTCCAAAGAACAGTAGAAAATAATTAACTCCTTCTTCAAACAAAAAATTCACAGGGGCTCTTTTATATTATCCCTAAGACGAATTGAAGGCGAAAGCCCAAGTGCCGATGCAATAAAGACGGACACATGACGTACACATCCCCCTTAATTCGCTTAGATTACTTCGCTTAGTCATCCCTCTTGATTCTAAAGCTCGAGAGTTCGGCTCCCACTCTAGGTCGTGGGTTCGAGTGCCGTAATTAACTCTATCTTAATTAACTGCACATTAATAAAGTACGCGTTCATTAATACCAAACGTCGTGGGTTCGACTCCCACCAAAGGGTGATGGTTAGTAGCCTTTTTGTACCTTTCATGTCGTCGACGCATTTTCGCACGAGGTCGACTGACTCATGAGACATATAAGGCTTTCGCCTTAATAATACGTCTGCAGTGACCGTAATTGAGCTCCAGTCTTCAGGCTGGGTTTTGGTTCAGCCTTTTGACGTTGTAAACAAGTTTAATTTCGCGCGCTCTTCACAGTCGTTCTACCTCTTTCCAAGAGGCCCCATTGAAATAAAGTTCATTATAAGTAAACTAAAGGTCCCTGGTGCTCGACTTGATGAAATACATTCATCTCATATTGAATTAATTCCTCACTACATTGCTGTCGCCCTTTAGCGCATTATCAACACAATTTTTAAGACTGGGTCATTTTCATTACAACTTAAAAGACTTAAGTTACCCAGTTTAAGAAAGGCAATAGAACATGCACCTCAAATTATCGCCCTATTGCTATTCTCTCATTTTCTTTTGTAAAATAACTGAAAGTGTACCGAGAAACGCTTAACTAAATACGTTTCTAAATTCGCCATTTTAAGTCCTCATCAGTTCGGCTTCCGACCAGGTTTTCCTACTGATTTTGACTTGCTCCCTCTTACTGGTAAGAGTAAAAATCTATTGATGCTGGTAAGTTTGCTGGATCCATATTCATTGATCTAGCAAAAGCTTTTGATTCTATTTTTCGCGAAAAGTTTAGGAGCTAAACTTCAAGCTATTGGAATTGTTGGACCTGCTTTAACACTAATTAATAACTACCTATCTAATCGGCAACATGCCGTATACATTCGTGCTAGATTATTAAATTTTATGACTTCTGATAAAGTCGTTCCTATAGAATCAATACTCGGCCCACTGTTCTTCTTGATTTATGTAAATGACCTTCCTAAGGTTGTTCTTAACTCTGAATGTTTTCTTTATACAGATGATACCTCTATGCTTGCTTCTGGAGAATCCATCCACTCTTTGACTCTAAAACAAAACAGAGGCTTAAATATTATTTTGAACTGGTGCCGACGTAACTCTATCAGTATTATTACTTCAAAAACTAAGCTCATGATTTCTCATTCAAATGCATAAGGTTCTTTCACATATCCTATGAACAACCTAATGACATGCTTATTGTTCCCGTTAACGAATGCTCCTTTCTGGGTGTTATTCTTGATGTCAATTTAAGATACGCTAACCACGTTGCGTACTTACGAAGAAAACTAGCTTATGGTATTACAATTTTATTCACGACACGTCACTATATTAACACTTCGACCTTAATTACAGTATCATCATCGTCATCATCATGATCATCATCAGCCTATATTCATGTCCACTGCAGGACGAAGGCCTCTCCCTGCAATCTCCAATTATCTCCGACTTGCGCTAGCTAATTCCAACTTGCGCCTGCAAATTTCTTAAGTTCATCACCCCACCTATACCCGCCGCGGTGGCTTAGTCAGCTAAGGCGTTGCGCTGCTGAGCACGAGATCGCGGGATCGAATCCCGGCCGCGGCGGCCGCATTTCGATGGAGGCGAAATGCAAAAACGCCCGTGTGCTTGCGTTGTAGTGCACGTTAAAGAACACCAGGTGGTCAAAATAAATCCGGAGCCCTCCACTACGGCGTGCCTCATAATCAGAACTGGTTTTGGCACGTAAAACCCCAGAAAGAACAAAAAGAAAACATCACCCCACCTAGTTTTCTGGCGTCCTCAACTATGCTTCTCTTCTCTTGGTATCCATTCTGGAACTCTAATGGTCCACCGGTTATCCATCCTATGCATTACAAGGCCTGCCCAGCTCCATTTCTTCCGCTTAATGTCAACTAGAATATCGGCTATCCCCGCTTGTTCTCTGATCAATACCGCTCTCATCCTGTCTTAATATTAGGCCTAACATTTTTCGTTCCATCGCTCTTTGTGCTGTCCTTAACTTGTTCTCAAGCTTCTTTGTTAACCTCCAAGTTTCTGCCCCATATGTTAGCACTGGTAGAATGCAATGATTGTACACTTTTCTTTTTAACGACAGTGGTAAGCTCCCAGTCAGGATTTGGCAATGTCTGCCGTATGCACTCCAACCCAATTTTATTCTTCTGTAATTTCCTTCTCATGATCAGGGTCCCCTGTGAGTAATTTAATCACAGTTACATTAACTAATGCATCGTGACATGGGGCAGTACTTATCTAACTCATTTATCTCCTATACAGCACATACAAAACCAACCATTAGAATACTGCCGTTCAGTTCACATCGCAGCATTGCCGCTTCGTTGCTTCATAGTTTTTATATACTTTCAATTTCTGGGGCAAAAACATATCATCTTGCAGTTATCCTGTTCAGGCCATTGAATTATCTTATACCATCAAGTGTATTTTGTACTGTTGATCTTCATAACACTAATCCTGCTAGATAAAAATTGTTTACTACCCGCAATGCGGACTAATTATGGTAGACATGCCGCATATATGTATTTCCGCTTTATCTATTTGGAACGGTCTACCAACTTATCTTAAACACTGTTCATCACTTGATACATGTAAAAATTGTTTTTACTTAATTATTAGGTTTATAATAATCTCTTTAGGATAATGGTCATTCTTTATAGTTATCGTTTCATATTTCTTATCCCTATCTGCGCTAATTTTCTTGTTTTAATGCAACTAAGTTTACTGCTGTTATAATGCTGTTTTAGTTTAGCAACTACACTTGTTTGTAACCTTTGACAAGAGGTCCCCCTACAATCTAGTGCTCTCGGACCTCCGTCGGTATATTTATCGGTTGTTATTTTTTGCTATGAACACAATAAACTTAAACTTTAAAGTAATATAACGGTAATGAATAAATAAAGGTCATCGCAGGCACCGAAATCTTTCCTCCATCGCAGTGTTTGTTCAGTGCTCTATATACACAGTCCAAGCTCGGAGAAGTGATCTTCAACTTCTTTTTCATCAAGGAAGCAGGTTCTAGCTCACGAGTTCTCTCTGTATTCTTTGTCATTGCCGATGAATAATCTATGCACCTGGATGTCCTACATGCCATATGTTTTGAAGTTACAAAAACAAGAGCAACTAAGCAGTCTTGCTTCTACAGCCACTCAACCCTGGTGACATCTAATTCGCACATCGTAAAATGAGCTATCGTCCAAGACGTAAAAAGCACTTTACATTTTTTTTCTTGTTTGGCTGCTACTCAACACGTATTCATTGTAAAATCCGATTATGAAGTCACACACTCAAGCCTGTTTGGCAGCGACAACATCACAAAATGGAGCCAAGAGTATCACTGCTGCTATTGATTTTCCTTGTTTGATTTTTTGACACAACACTGCATCTAACGAAAAGCCTGCAACCGACAAAAATTAAGAGTGATGGCTCTGGTGACATCTAATTCCACCACAAAATGAAAGTAAAGAAACACAAAAAGACATGCTACGACTCTTAATTGGAACAAGCGACAAAAGTATTCATTGCCGTATGCGAAAAAGTCAGGAGTTTTTTTATCAGAAATTATCGTCACTGATAAGATTGTCGCAAGAAAACATGGCCGAAATTAATCTGCCAGTCCATTCAGTACTTGCTGTATACACGACTATTTTTGTGCGCTTGCTACAATTAGATCACTGAAGGGTTATGCAGAATGTATTCTCACCCGTTCATGGGTAAGCCTGAACGCTTGGTCGAGCTCCTTGAGCAAAGACTGGCCACCGTCGCTTAGCTGCACGTGAAGGTTGCAGTATTGGGCACGCACACGCTCCGAACCATCTTCGTTCTTGACCACAGTCTCGATGCACTCGTCATAAGCTCCTGTGTCGGCCACAGTACCTTGGAACAAGCCGCTCGGGTATTTGGCGGACGCATCGATAACTGGGAGCAAGCAAATAGAAAAAAACATTGGTACGCAACAAAGTATGGTCTAATACTCTGGTCAGCCGGGGCAGTGTTAACATTGATCGAGTCCGATTAGGATCCAAATTATCGATGAAGATTGCCTAACTTCCGCAGCTTTCGAAAAGGAGCCAATCGCCAGCGTGAAACTCGATCCCGAGCGGGCTTGATCGAAATCGAAACTGCCCCGTGTGATTGGGATATTAAACGTATGAACAGATGCGTCAAGTATACATTTTCCGGCAGAGATGTGGCAGAAGTGGTCAACTTGGAACAAGTTGAAACGTGCCTGCACTCACGCGTGTGTTGCTGCTCCTGTTCTATAGCTACGAAACTATCTTCTTTGTGATTTCTATATTGTTGCACGCACGCGTGAGTGAGAAGAACAATGAGCGGTGAACGTGCTTGCGGTCCCCGTGGCGTTGAACTAGGACGGCACCAATACCTGTGCCACTGGCATCCGTATGGAGTTCCGTCGGAGCTGAAGGACTGAAGTGTTGAAGAACAGGTCGTGACGTCAGCAGAAATTTTCAACTGACGAAAAGAAGAATCGCACTCCGGAGTACGCTCAAAGGGGATGTCTTTTCGTAGCAGACATGTCAGCGGATACGCGACGTCGGCAAACTCAAGGATAAAGCAGCGGAAATAGGAACAAAGCCCCAGAAAACTGCGGAGCTCCTTGACAGAGCATGGTGCACTAAACGCTTCAACGGCTGCTGTCTTGTGGGGATCAGGGCGGATGTCGTCCTTATCGACGAGGTGCCCAAACACAAGGGTTTGGCGGTCTCCAAAGTGGCATTTCTTTGAGTTTAAAACTAGGCCAGCGTTTCTGATGTAGTTCAGGACGATATCCATACGCGAGTTGTGTTCGCTAAAGGTGCGGCCAAAGATGACGACGTCGTCGAGGTAGCACATGAAGATGTTCCACTTCAAGCCGCGCAGAATAGCGTCCACAAATCTCTCGAAAGTTGCCGGAGCGTTGCACAGTCCAAATGGCATCACAGTAAATTCAAAGAGCCCGTCAGAGGTTACAAAGGCAGTCTTTTCCTTGTCTTCAGGATGCATCCGAATTTGCCAGTAGCCGGATCGTAAGTCTACTGAGGAAATGTAAGAGGCAGAATGAAGGCAGTCGATTGCGTCATCAATACGTGGGAGTGGGTACACATCCTTTTTTTGTTACAGCATTCAATCGGCGATAGTCGACGCAAAATCTCCAAGATGCATCTTTCTTTTTAACAAGAATTACTGGAGCTGCCCACGGACTCGCTGACTCTTGTATGACTCTTTTTTTCATAATTTCATGCACTTGGTCGTTGATAATCTGGTGCTCTGATGGCGAAACACGATATGGCTTTTGTCTAATCGGATTTGCCGAACCTGTGTTGATGGTATGGCGGGTTCGTGACGCGGGGAGTGCAGGTATTTTGTCCTTCTGCGCGAAGTCGAATACTGAGACGTGCTTCGAAGCACACCCACTAACGTTCGGCATTCTCTCGGGCTGAGCGATTTATTTATCCTGGAGAAAAGGGCCGTTTCCGAACTGTGGCCATCAGGTTTTTCCAGGTACTTCTGTAAGTTCAGCCACCGATAAATACGCGTGTTCGCGGATGAAGGCTAATTTCAAGCCATCTGGTAGTATCACGGGCTCCGCAGAACAGTTTATGATCCACAAGCCAGCGCGTCCGCCTTTGATCGACACCACACAATGTGGAACCAACACATTCTTCTTCAGACAGTTCATGTGCATCGGTTCTACGGTAGCATCGAAGCTGTCAGAATTGGTGCCGCAACAGACAACGGGAACACAAACGGTAGATGATGCAGGTACGACCGTATAGCCACAAACACACAGTGGGGTTTCGTGATCTACAGGGTTTTCCAGGAGTGCTGACGGCATCCTACCACTTATGAATACCTTCCCTGTACGGCAGTCAACAGTGGCACCACACTCCCGCAAGAAGTCCATGCCAAGAATAACATCATGGGTCAACCGAGGAATAATCACAAATTCTGTCGTAATAATATGGCCTCCCAAAAACACGTCAGCACTACACACACCAATAGGTCGCAACGGCTTGCCACTCCTCTCCACAGAACTTTGAAGCTTCGTCCCATTTGAACATGACCTTTCGCCCTAACACGTCTATAAAAGAGACATCCATAACCGAAATTGTCGTGCCTGTGTCCACCAGAGCCATCAGAGGCACATTATCCAAAAAAAAACGCGCACCTTGTTTTTCAGCATCAACACAGGAGGTATTTCTGTCAGTAACACATCTCCAGCGACCTCACCTCCATCGGCCGCGCTAGCTAGTTTTCCGGTGACGAAGGGGACGTGGTGCGACGCCTGCGGTGAGGGAGAACGGGAAGCACGAGGACGCGGTGGGGGCGTCAAACTCCTGTCAGATGCCGGGGAGCGATTCCGGGAGCTGCGCGGCCAGTACTCGTCACCAGACGATGTGTGTGCTGGCCACTGGACACCATGGGGCCGTTCGGAGGGCCGTGAAAACTCTGAGGGCTGGCCATACCACGTGGTCATACGCTGGTTGCAAAACCGCGATATATGACCCGGGACACCGCAAGAGTAACACACCGGGGAGGTCGAAACCTTGGTTGTTCATTGATGAACCGAACATAGTCATTTTCCCTTGTGTGGGTTCGTTCATGGCGTGTGTCATGACGATACATCGGGCGTCGAGAAGGTGTGTGCAGAGCGCGTCGGTCATAGCGCGGAGTCGGAGAGCGTGTTGTCATCCGAGACTGTGGGGCTGCGCTCTACTCTACGGCCGCTGCGCTAACCATCGGTTGCCAAGGGGCCGAGTGCGGCGCAGTCATAGCCTCACGCGACGTGTACATGCCATGGTGGTCAGCTGTTGGACGCCACTTCTCTTCGCGGCGGGAAAGTTCCTCGCGGACAATCTGTCGGATGGTCGAAGGAAGGTCGAGGCAAGGGCTCGTGTCCACACTGGCAACCATCGTAACGTTTGCCAACCCACCAAACTTTGGCGTAATCCGACGCATCTTCAGCGTTTCAAAGGTTCTGCAATGCCGAATGACGTCGGACGCGGAACTTAGGCTTTCTTTACCGATGAGAAAATTGTACACGTCCTCAGCCACTCCTTTCAGCAAATGTCCTGCTTTATCCTCTTCTGACATGCGAGCACTGACCACCTTGCACAGCTTTAAAACTTCTTCAATGTACGTGGTGAATGTCTCACCTGGTAGCTGTGCCCGTTGCGACAATGTCTGCTCAGCACGCTTCTTTTTGATGACTGAGTCCCCAAAACAGGCCTTGAGCTCTTCAACAAAAAGTTCCCACGTCGTAAGCGTGTCCTCGTGGTTCTCGTACCACACGAGTGCGGTGTCGGTCAGGAAGAACACCACATTGGTGAGGTGAGTGGTTGAATCCCACCCGTTGGACTTGCTCACTCGTTTGTAATGGACGAGCCACTCGTAGGCATCTTCTCCCGCTTTTTCTCCGAAGGTGGGTGGAACTCGGTAGTATTGCAGTGGACTGCTAGGCGCTGCCCTCGGAGCGGCTCCTTCTTCAGGCATGTCGAAGACGGTCACGGCCGATGGCGGGAGGCCGGCAAGTCGACGGCTTCGACGAAGCTGCAGCAGTGAGCTCGTGAGCTGGCACTAAGAATGCACATGCTTTTATTGTCCCTGTGGGCAGGCTTAGCAAGCCCGTGGGTAGGGTTTTGAGCGAATCAGTGTGCAGCTCTTGTCGTCTTAACTGGAGCTCAATCTTGAACGATGCACATAAAGTGCGGACAAAAACATCAATAAACATTTGGTGGATACCTATTTATGGCTTTAGGTCTTTCAATAAATAATCTCTCAATGATATCTATATATATTCATATAAAGGGTCTCCCAACTATCATGCACCAAGATTTGAAAATATGCAAACGCCACGTAGCTGGACAATACCAAGGCAATGTTGTTTGCCTATCGCTTGGAGTTGCTAAGATTATTTTTTGCATTCCGCCTGATTCCATAATTAGTCTTAATAATCAACTTCTCAAATATTATAATTAGATGAAAAGTGTCAATGAGAAAATTGTAGAGCAACATGAAAAACTCCCGATACAGCTTTTTGTTTCTGAATACGTGCTACATAAAAGTCTTCTCCGAGCGTGAAAGAAGCACGCGAACACACGCAAAGTGCCTCGAGCGTCCAGTCTCGCGGAAGTATTGCATGTATTCGTGGTGATGAAATTAGGAAATTTGCAGGCACAATTAAGTTGGAATCAGCTAGCGTAAGACAAGGGTAATTGGAGATCGCAGTGAGAGGCCTTCGTCCTGCATGCAGTGGACATAAATATAGGCTGCTGCTGATGACGATACTACCAATGCATTTTACGAAACGTACGCTATTTCTTGGGCAACTCGATTCGCTATGCGCCGGACTTCGCAAGCGTCGCGAAACACTGCAGTGACTAGCGCAGCACGCTGAAACGCAGGCAGAGCGTGGCCCTGTTCAGTCGCTTGAGCTTCGCTCACGCGGTTTTCTGAATAGTGGGAAACGGCAGCGCGCACGTAAGGCTCCTCATTGCTGTGGCGCTGCAAATCCGCCGAACCATTTTTATCAACACTTTCATTCAGAACGCTTACTCACGCCTTATCGCCCACGGTTCCAAATTTTGAAGAGACTTCATGAACTCCAAAATTCCAAGGGTACATCCAATCGATATGTCTGCTTGAAGCAACTTGCGAGTGAACCCGTCTCCAGCACTGGCCATCTGCGTCTTGATGAATGCGCGCGCAGCATCTAAGAAGTTAAGCTTTGGTGTTCCTTGGGTTGTAGTATCCAGGCTCGCGTTAGGCGCCCACAGTGCAGTGACCTTACGCTTTCCATCGTCAGATGCTACTGCAAGACTTGCGTTTCCTACGGGAAATGTCTTTTCTGCGCAATCAACTGTCCGAACAAAAAGTGCGAGAGTTGCTGCGTGCACAATGACAGCAAACCAAAAAGTATGCACTCGCATTTTTTGCAGTGAATAACACTGCACGACGAAACCGGCGAACGTCTACCGTCTCTATATTAAGCGTGGCGTCAACTGGTCGGGACAGCCTACTCAGCTATGGTTTCGTAGTATCAAAGCTTCTCGCAGATTAGAGGGTTTCATGATTGGCCGGCGTTCCGGTGTCGGCCGCTCATAGCAGTGATCACCGTGATAACGAGGCGAAAGGTGGCCAATCCCGGTGAACACTTGCTGGCGAGAATATTTCTGATTGGGAGCCACACCCTCACAGTATTTAGTTTGCCTGTTTGTAGAACATACTAGGCGGGAGCGGCGTATTTACACTTGCTCAGAACTCTAGAACTCTTATAGCCAGTCGAACTGACCGATTTCCTTTCCTCTTTTACGTGTATCGCAATGAGCACTTGTATTTCAACATTTTCTTACCTGACGAGGCTTAAAAATGTTTATGCCGGGCAAGGAGTAATGTGAAGGGCTCAGTGTCCTGCGACACGGGGAAAACCTTTTCACCTGTCGACATTGAAAGCGATGCCCTTGCAAACGTGATTCCAATACCGGTGTAACAAACAAACTTTGAATTTTTTGAAAGTGCTCGCAGCTGATCGGTCCAAAGATAATGTGCAAGTTAGAGTATCCGTATGCTGCATTTGTAATTTCCGCACAGTCAATCTACCCAACGGCTTCTCCTCACTTCTACGTTGAAAAAAGAACAAGAAGCTGTTTTTCTGCCTCGGTCAGAGCCACGTCTGGCATTTCTTGTTTCTGTTTTCATCAGCGTATTGAAGGGTGCCTCGGTACGTACACGTAATAAGAACCAGCGCTATTACTTTAGACGGTCGTGATGTTAAGCTATTACCTCTTTGAGCAAGTTACCATCAACTCAAAAGGTCAACTCTGCATCTGCGTCTCGCAGCTCCTGTCTGGTCACACCTTTTTTAAATCTTTGTTTTTATTATTATTATCATGATGCGTACCGGAGAAAAGTGCTTCAGACATCCAGTACCAGAAGCGCAGGAATTAGTTAATAGGCATGGTGTGGAATTTTCAGGCAACATTATTATCAACTATTAGTGCGAATAAAGCTTAATCAATCTCTGGCTTTAGTTTACGATACTTTAACGAAATCTCTCCGAGAGTAAACTAAGCACGTTATATTATAATATTTCAGAGTATGCCGGAACACTGCACCATCCGCGGAAACGCTGCAGCTTATAAATTAGCAAACAGATAATGAAAACATAACGTCGATACTTCGTATGTGATGAGATCAATTGAGTCATGCTTTGAGTAGGGCCTGTTTCAGTAACTGCTGAGAAACATAGTTTGAACAAACTTTTAAAGCTTCCGAACTATCTACATGAAGTGTTGCCTGGAGCTCTTGCCAACTATAGTCTGGTAGGGCTTTCAGCTCGTTGCCGCCTTCCCAAAACACATCGGGTATAGAATTAACGGTGCTGGTCGTCCACAATGCGTTGTGGTGACGCGGTTTAGAATGCGCCCCGTCCTCTATACAAGTTGCCCTGATGATGATTTATTGCCATCCCCTTCGAAACAGGGCGGCGAGAAATATTCACCTAGCCTGCTTGAGCTAATCAGGTAAACTATAAATATTTATCAGTGTAGCATTTTGTCTGTGTGTCCTTAATCTTTTCTCTCTTGCTTAAAACCTCGATATCTACCTTGTATAGTTACTTATGCCTGTAACGGATCCAGTCCTATCAATTTCTACGAGGGCGAATCAGAAAGTCTTTGCCCCGATTTCTCTTTAGCCAAATGACGGCTGTAAAGGCGAAGTCAACATATCCATTCCCAGCGGTGAACCTTTCTTGGACCAGCCCGACCTTCTCTGCCGGTAGGTCGGCGGCATGGCGCTGCTGTCAGTTGAAGATGGCAGTTTTGCTCCACACGTCCACGGCATACGAGTAACGAAGTGTGATTTGTTTTCTATGGAGCAAGGGACGAACGCCCATCGAAATCCACAGGGACTTCGCCCCTAGTGAGTTCCACGTCTTCGGTCCTGCTGGAGAAGTTCCTGGCAGGACAGCGATCCACATGCAACGATGAAGCCAAGACAGCAGTCCGACGGTGGTTCCAGTCAGCCGGACGAATTCTACCACAGGGGCATCTCAAATTTAGTGGTGCTATTGAACAAATGTATGAACCGGTGTGGGGACTATGCGGAAAAATAGTGTAAGGTACGTAGAATAGTACGTATATTTGTAATTGAATATTTGTAATGCACCTTATTTTGGCTAATAAAATATAGAGGCTTTCTGATTCACCCTCGCATCCTGCTTTCTTTCCACGGATGATGACGACGATGATGACGATTTATTGACATCTCCTTTGAAACGGGGCGGTGACAACTAGTCACCTAGTCTCCATAATTTAGCCATGTATACTATATATACATGCTTTTCATTCTAACATTTTTGCATACATCTCCGTAATCTTTTTTTTTTGCTTCCTCAAAACTTCTCTATCTATCTTGTATCGCTCTATGCATACATATGCATGCATGGAACGGATCTGGTCGTATCCATTTCTTCCCTGCTTTTTTTTCCATGAATACTCTAAATGTCTCTTGCTTATCTTGACTGCCGACCGGTTGATGCTTCCAACCACATTAAATCCAAGTGCTTCTGGAAGGGTGTACGTTACCTACGGGTCTCACTGTGTCAATCCCTTCGGATTCCATTAGGATGTGCTGAGTGGTCTCCGGATTTTGGATGCAGCATACATATGACTCATCTTGTTGAGAATATTTGCTCCGTTATGTTATTTTTTTCCTGAGGCCTCAAGCTGGAGCATCAAATAGCAAGGTACTGCCCTTTTTGTTATCGTACAGATTTGCCCTTCTAATTTCTTTCTTCTCAATCTTGTAAATCTCCATGGTCATTTTTGTTTTGCTTATTTGCATCCAATTCGCTTTCTCTGTTTTTCTCACTTTCTTTCTGGTGACTCCTGGTTGTCTATGTACACTTTCAATTATCCTGTAGTTGGTTGTCAACTTTCTTGACATTTTCCTCCATTTTGTGTCCACGCTTTTGGGTACAGATACTTGTGCACTTTAGCTGCCCATTTATTTTGATCCATATTCCTCAGCCTTTCCTCAAAACAAATTTTGCTCTGCGCTTCTCTGACTTGAGGCTTCAGTGGCACCCTCTCGCGAGTGATATTAGCTGGGGGACTACGCGCTGGCGAACTGCGCGCGCGCTCTCTACGTGAAGGCTTGTCGCGTTCGATCGACCTACCCTCCTCGAGTTTTGAAGACAAGGTCTTCTTCGGCGACTTCATATGAGTTTGGCGTACGTGGGATCTAGTTATCTATCTGGCCTCTAGGTAAAAAAAAAACAGCCCTTTGGCGCCTCCAAAACGTCGTAGGGAGTCGCAAAAGCTATCAAAATGTATGTCTCAACGAGACAAGAAGGGAGAATTAGTTGCAGAGTAGGTGAAATGAACGATTCGGGCGTCATTTGGCAACGATATAGTCGAAAGTTAACAACATAGAACCATAGACAGCACTATCTGCGGGATCGGCCCACCTGGCCTTTTGTAAAAAAAAGAAAAAGAATGGCGCGTCAATTAAAGTCGACTTGAAACACGACAACGTCGATGTACACGCGCGTAAACAATAGTAACAAATAAGGAAGCGAATGAAAGAGCTCGACGTGAATAAAAGAAAAAGAGAGACGGAAAAGGATGTAAGGTCTGAAAATGGAGCACATAGTAATTGCACTTTGCAAATTATGCGATAATATCATGCAATTATGCAACGTTGTGTCATCTTTAATGTCCCCAATTTCCATACATATAAATACATATACCATGTACGTCGACCTTATCTCCTTTCGCGTTGACTTTGGTTGACACGCGTTTTTGTGTCGCCTACAAGAGCACACGATCTCACCTTGATCAGTAAATTGCTCCATTCGACGCCGCTCACGTGCCAAGTGTCTCGGAACACTCTCTTGCACGATGGAAGCTGGTCATAGTGTGATGTGGGGTTCCTGGCGTGCCCACTTTCGCGAACAGACGCTGCGGCTGGACTGCGATTGATCTCCCGTGAATGTGCTTTGCCCTTGTGGGACTCGAACACTTTCATCATGTGCCGTTTGCGATTGTCGTTTGCTACCCTTGGGGTTGGCTACCCCCCCCCCCCCCCACGTGGAGGGTAGCCAACCGGAACTACATCTGGTTAACCTCCCGCCCTTTCTATGCATTCTTTCTCTCTCTCTCTCTCTCTCTCTGGCGTGCGTTCATGATCTAATGAGTAGAGTGAGTGAGTAAGTAAAACCTTGATTGAAAAAAAAAATCAAGCCATGCCTCCCATCTGCCTATTCCTCATTGGTGGGTGTCGGAGTATTATTGAGCTGTAGATGTGCGGAGGCCTCTTGGGGCATTCCCATGTGAGGTGTTTCAGTGTTGGTGTGTCTGGGCACCACAGGCACTCGTCAGTGAACTTCATGGGGTGTATTCTGTGTAGGTAATGCTGATTTGGGTGTGTATTTGTCTGAATACGACGCCAGTCTCTCTCCTGTTGGCTGTTTAAATTCGGTGAGGATGTTCAAAACGTCTCCGCTCCTGTATTGGCTGTAAGAGGATGTCACGAGAATTTGGTGGAAGGTGAATCCTCAAGCAATACTGTCTGTCCTCGCATTCCCTGCCTGTCCCTTGTGTGCCGGACACCATATGATAGTGTGGTGCCCTTCCAGTTGATTGCCAAAAATTTTGATTATTTATTGGGGTGCCGTCCCATTTAGAAACAAGCGGCAAGCTTTTGTGAGTCGGATAATACGACAGACGAATTTGTTTGGCGCTCGGCGTTCTGAATGGCCAAGGCGATGGCTGCACCATCTGCTATGCACGCCGAGGAGGTTTTGAAGGATGCCGTCGTTACGTTAATAATTGTTCTGACACGTGGAGACTACGTTGAAGGTGTCGGAGCTGGTTCGACTATAGAATCCGTGTAATACACTCCCGGTACCATGCCGAAACGTTTGTGAAGAGTCTTTGTCCTTGCTCTGCGTCATCCGTCATGGTACTTGGGATGCACGTTAATGAGTAGAACGTTGGCCTATATTGTACTGAATGAGCCGGGTTCGAAACTAACCGTCAGACACGTTTCTTTAGAATTTGAGTGTGCTAGTTTGTAACGCAGTAAGTATGGAGTATTACAGAGTAATATTCCCCGCGAAATTCATCATAGTCACCGTCGGAACCACGCTTATTGTGGATTACTCCTGGTGTCATCTGCTAGCGATCAGTGTGTACATGTGCAGGTATACCGTGTAGGTATCTTGTCTAGACTGTCCTGTATTTGTGGCACGTTCATAATGGATTGTCGGTCCTTTTTCGACGACAAAGTGCAGCGTTTGGCCTTCGGCTTCCGTGTCCGCAGACAAGGCAGCCGTAATACAAAGTTTGCCTGTGCACAGCGCGCTCTGCTTGGTCGTTCGAAGGCTCCGTTGTCCACGACCATTTCAATTTTATTGCCACCCAGTGCTACAGACATATCAGTAAAGAGGATTGAGGTCGTTCTCAAGAAAATAAGTGGCAGCAGCGGTGCGTTAATGCATGCAGTGTTTAAGCGACATTGCAGCATAATGCTGGTATTTTGCTGCAATGTGGCATTAAGTAGGTTATGGATCAGTAGCTTTAAATGGTTCAGTACGATGCAAGCCGAACCTGCTCAGAAAACACGGAGAAAGTGTGAAAACAGAAAATCTGAGCATGACCGTCACATCTCACTTCGGCTTGCCATCCGTATATCACCACTTGCAATAAGTCTCTGCTTATTTACACTTACAGAAGCAAAAGTATTGGAAGCCTGGCGTCACAGCTCGTCAGCCGAGAAAGCCATTCAAGCTCTTCTACAGTACCTGAAAGTGGCAGACTTGAGTGCCCGACTTTAGATATGCTGCACCTGGCTTAGAGCAAGACTCGTGTTTTCTCTCCCTCGCTCTCTTTTCACTCCCCCATCACCCTCCCCAAGTGTAGGGGAGGGTAGCCAACTGGACAAAGTCTACTTAACCTCCTTGACTTTCCTTCCTCCCTTCTCTCTCTCTTATCGCTTCTCGTAAAAAAAAATGAACAAGACAGAGAAAAGGAAAAGTGATTGCAGAAAAACTGAAAGTTGGGTGAATTGCTAATTATTCATGGTAAAACCATAGCACGCGTAAAGAACGAAGGACACAGGTGGTTGGAATTATTCGTAAACTACACGTGTCCTTCGTCTTTTGCGCGCGCTACAGTTTTACCAAGAAAAACTAATGTTCGAGAAGAGTATATTATCAACGCGCAGCACTTAAGAAGGTTGGTTTAAACACCAGAAATTCGAGCAAACTCGCATCGAAGCGAGTTTGGTGAATATGTCAATGCGTGTCCCCGACCGCCCATCCCGAGGTTCGCTGCGTTAGAATGTCTGGTAGAAGGTCGGAAAATGTTAACGGGAAAAGCAGACACAGTTACGTAGTCAGGTGCTCTAGTGCTCATCTGTACAAGAAAATTTATTACTTCAACCATGACTCAGCTGAGCTCCTGCCCGTTAGTCCGCTCAGCTTAACCCCACTGTTCTTTGCTCCTGCCATCGGTAGCGGACATAGTTCGCAGGCGAGATTCCTCCAGCAATGCGATCTAGTGCCATCGCGTAACGAAAACCGGCGACAACCTTGGACACACATACTTTGATCATTCTTTTCAATATATTTTGTTCTTAGGCGCGTCATACGTATTTGAAACGAAGACAAGAATATTGATCTCAGGGTTTGCTGGGCACTAGACAAAATAAGTAACTGGAGCGCTAAACAGACGAGGGCAAAAAAGGGACGCACACACACGCAATTAAGTTTTGTATACGCTCCACGACTACCTTAAAAATGTTTCTAATGTTTTTTAAATATTTTTATTGTTGCAATGATAAGGTGTGTTTTTCGAATAGTTCCCGGTCGCCTAAAGATGCGTTGTGCAAAAATACTCTAATCATGCTAAACCTACAGAAACATAAAATTTTCGCACCGAGATTTCGTAATGAAATTTATTCGCCAGAAATCGTAAAGCATATCTGATGATTGCGAAACATCGTCGAGCCTGGTGCAACTATACTGTTCAAGATAAACCATTTTCCAGTGAATTCACGATATTTTTCGTGTCTGCAAAAGCTTTATATATGCAACATCGAATGACTAGACTTATACGCGAAATGTAAAACTACACGCGCCGACTAAGCGGCAGTGTAGTTTTGCGAATGAGGCCTGATATTGTGCTTAGTTTCCAAAGCTGCGTAGACTCTTGTACTCACTCGACGTGATACTTTGTGTTTGAGTCACGAGATCGTGTGTCTACCAGCGACGGCTGTAGTTATATGAAAAATTTTTAGAGATAACTTTTGTTTGCCTCCTACTCCTCCTACTCCTACTACTACTCCTACTGTTTGCCTCCTAACGCTTGTCTGCTGCCTTGTTTCTAGACGTTAAAGGGGCTTACGACAACGTCACCCATGAAGTCATCCTTAAAGCGCTAGAAGTAATAGGACTTGGTGGCAAGACATACCTCTGGGTTCGCAGGTATACCTACAGATGCGATCATTCTATGCGCTCACTGGGGATGGCCCGACACCCCAGTATTACTGTAACCGCGGAGTCCCTCACGACGGAGTACTAAGCCCAACGCTCTTTAGTCTAACCCTTACTGGACTAATCGTGAACCTGCCAAGCACTACTCGAAAAAAAAAGTAAATGGTGAGAGCCGTGCTACACAGAGCGCGAGCAAAAGAATGTAAATGAAGCTATTGTATCCTGAGCATAGCAGGCTGCAAGGTGAGTCCCTCAGCTGGCATCCTCAGATGATGATGATGAAGATGATGATGATTTAACCGCATCCCCTTCAATAGCGGGCGGTGGCAAATAGTCACCTAGCCTGCTTGATTTAATTAGGTGTGCTATACATGTTTTTTTATTTAGTATTTTTTATACATCTCCTTATTCTTTTTTCCCTACATTATCTACCTTAGAGCACTGCACGGGCCGATTTTTGCGGCCCGGGCCCGGCCCGGGCCCGTTTTTACATTGGGTGGCCCGCCCGAGCCCGATCAAAACTTTTATGGCGAGACCCGGGCCCGGCCCGGGCCCGGAAATAATCTACGTTACCCGCCCGGCCCGGCCCGCCACCCCTTTACCTTAAGCCCGAGCCCGGCCCGAGCCCGGCCCGAGCCCGACTTGAACCCGGCCCGAACCCGGACCGAGACCGAAAAATACATGTTTTTCAGAGTTGAGAAGCCCGAGAATAACTCGCAGAAAGCCCGAGCCCGGCCCGGGCCCGCGTCAAAAAACCCGAGCCTGGCCCGGGCCCGGGTCAAAAAGCACACGCCGTGCCCGAGCCCGACCCGAGCCCGTGAAAAAACTCCTCTACCCGGCCCGGCCCGGCCCACGGGCCGGGCCGGGCCCGGGCTTTCGGGTAAGCCCGAGCCCGTGCAGTGCTCTAATCTACCTTGTACCGCTACCTATGACTGTAAGCGATCCGGTCGTATCAATCTCTTTCCTGCTTTTTTCCCACCAATACTCCAAACGTCTCTTGCTTATCTGGACTGCTAACCGGTTGATGCTTCTGTCCAGTTTAAACCCAAGCGCTTCTGGAAGGTGTACATTACCTACGGTTCTCAGCCATGGAGGAATCATAAGAAATAAAGTGAGAGAAACAGAGACACTGAATAGGATGCATATAATGGAAACAAAAAAGACCATGGAGATTTACAAGAATGAGAAGAGAGAAATTAGAAAGGAAAATCTGTGTCATAACAGAAAGGGCAGGGCCTTGCTATTTGAGGTTCGAGCCGGTGGCCTAAGGACAAAACCTTACCGGCGCAAATTTTGGAAACTAGATGAGGCTTGTGTATGCTGCCGCAAGAGTGCGAAGACCACTCAGCACATCCAAATGGAATGCGAAGCAATTCATCCATTATTGCTTCGCATTCCATTAGGATGGGCTGAGCGGTCTTCGCACTCTTGCGGCAGCATATTTCTTACTTTATTTCTTACTCTCACTTTACTCTCACATTACTCTCACTTTATTTCTTATGATTCCTCCATGGCTGTCTACTTACAGTTTGAATTAACCTGCACTTGGTTGTCATCTTTCTTGACCTCTTGCTCCATTCGGTGTCAACGCTTTTCAGGTACAGATACTTGTGCACTTTAGCCGCCCATTTATTTTCACCCATGTTCCTGATTGTTTCTTCAAAACAAGTTTTCCTATGTGCTTCTCTGACTTCAAAAGAGGCCCATCCCATGTCACCCTCCATTGCCTCACTTGTGGATTTACCGTGGAGTCCCAAAGCCAACCGGCCTATCAATCTTTGGTTAACTTCCAACCCCGACAAGATATCTGATTTTAAGCATAGAATGACATTTGCGAACGTTAGCGCTAGCACCATTACTCCTTTTCAGATTCTCGGACTTGGAAACGCGGGGATGTGACCACACCCCAACTTATCTCACGATTGAGGGGCTCACTAGCTCGAAGTTCTCCGGTGCCGTCCAATCCATCGACTGGCCGAAATTTAAATCAATACTGGAAGACTGCTGCCGAGACGATATACCATCCAGCCTAGGGAACGCAATAAAAGGTGCCTTACAGGTTGCCACACATTCGATTTTCAAAAGCTCCGCACACACCGAATTCGACATCGAGCTAGAGAAACTTCACGCACTTCGCTGCCGTGCGGAACGAAGATATAGACGCAGAAAGTCCATTCATGATTTGAGATTGGCCAGATGCACACAGAAGAAATTACAGCGTCGGATGAATAAGCTGGCTTCACAATGATGGGCGTCTTTCTGCGAGTCTGTGGATCCCCGAAAGCCTTTGTCTCTTAAATGGAGAACTGTTCGGGGCCTCCGTGCAACCCCTGGACAGCGCCACCCGTTTAATTCCCTCGCTCTTTACCTACAATGCAGCGAGATTGAAGTCGCACAATCCTTCTGTAGGAGGATCGTCGGTGTAGCAAGTTCCACTGGAACACAGACTCCTGACCACTCACCATGCTCACGTGATCCCCGTATGGAGTGTCCTTTTTCTCTGGACGAACTTAAAGCTGCGCTTGGATTATGCAGGCGTTCCTCAGCGCCAGGACCAGATGGCCTTACATACCGCGCTCTGTGTAACCTTGGTGAACGAGCTCGAACGGCACTCCTGCTCCTATACAATTACTCGTGGCAGACTGGCCCGGTTCCCCAGGAATGGAAGTCAAGTCGCCTGATTCCGCTCCTCAAAGCTGGAAAGTCGCCTTTGGACGTTGCGTCATACCGTCCAACCGCACTTGCTAGTTGTGTAAGAAAAGTAATGGAACGGATGGTTCTAATTGCGACTGGAGTGGTACCTACAGCATTAGGAAATTAAACCAGGCACGTTGACACGATTCAGGCGTGGCCGTTCGTCTATAGACAACGTTGTCGACTTGGTAACGTATGTCGAATTCCAGAAGGCCTGTAAACGCTTGTCTGCTGCCTTGTTTCTAGACGTTAAAGGGGCTTACGACAACGTCACCCATGAAGTCATCCTTAAAGCGCTAGAAGTAATAGGACTTGGTGGCAAGACATACCTCTGGGTTCGCAGGTATACCTACAGATGCGATCATTCAACGCGCTCACTGGGGATGGCCCGACACCCCAGTATTACTGTAACCGCGGAGTCCCTCACGACGGAGTACTAAGCCCAACGCTCTTTAGTCTAACCCTTACTGGACTAATCGTGAACCTGCCAAGCACCCTTCGACTATCTATCTACGCTGACGACATCTGTATCTGGGGATGACGTCGGGGGTGACACGGCTTCAGCTTCGCGCACGGCTTCAGAAGGCGGTCTCATCGACATCATGCTACCTTCGTGAATAAGGACTGGAGGTGACGTGGGAAAAGTGCAAAGTGGTGGCGTTTACCCGGAAGCCAATGTCTGCATACGGCATAACAATCAACGGACCAGTGATATCATGTAGTAGAAGTCACTGGTTCTTGGATGTTGTGATTGACAGGGATCTGTCCTGGACTCCTCACGTGAACCACGTGAAAAAGCACCTGATGGCTATTTGTCATCTGTTCAAGTTCCTAGCAGGAAAGAACTGGGGGTGTCCACACAATCCATGTTACAGCTGTACAGGGTGTTGTTTCTTGGGTTCCTCCGGTACTGCCTACCTGTTATATCCAACGCCTGCCCAACTTAGTTGCGTACAATTCAGAGCATTCAGGCGCAAGCTCTTAGGATATGCCTTGGAGTGCCATACAGTGAATCCACGGCTGAAACTATGGCCATTGCTCAAGATTATTCAATCACAACGCGCATCGCCATCGAGACAATGCGTACACATGTCAGGGACATTGCCCGGACTCCTTGCCACCACCCCGCCGCACTCACCGTGGAAAGACCCCGCACGTCATATATAGCACAACTGTCAGTGCATAGCGTGCCTCGGTTACATCGGGGTACGCGCCGGCGGCCAGGCCGGTGTCTCCTCCATGGAGTTTGTGCCGTCCTGAAGTACAACTCATAATTCCAGGACTTTAGAAAAAGTCAGATCTATCACCGTCTACGCTAAACTAAATGAGCTTACTCCTATTGTACGAGAGATACAGCAGTCACGTGCACGTCTATACGGACGGATCACCTACATCGACCAGTTCTGATGGTGCTGTGTTTATACCGACGAGAGAACTAACAATGCGATTCAAGACCTCACATGTCACGACGTCCACGGCTGCAGAGCTCCCGGCTCGGCGCAGTGCAATTCAATTTATTCACGCAGAGAGTCCTGGTACATGGAATGTGTTTGCCGACTCAAAACCGGCTTCACACAGTATGCAGGCAGTTCTTTGACGTGGAGCTCACGAACAGGTAACATACGAAATTGTCAAAGTGCACCACGACGTCAAACTGAAAGGCCACGACATTATTTTCCAGCGGCTACCTGGCCATTGCGGGATCAGTGGAAACGATCACGCAGACGAAGCTGCCCGAGAGTCACATCAAGAGCAACACAGCGTTTCCATTCCTCTTTCCAGGACAGACGCTGCAAGGCATGCAGCTTCGCCACCTGGCAGGCAAGCTATCTTTAACTGAGTGGAACACCCCAAAATAAGGCGCACCAGGCTACACGAACTGAACCCTTCGCTCCAACTCCGACCTCCACTCGGGATTCACCGACGTGAGGCATCGCTTCTATACCGGCTGTGGTTGGGAGTGGCTTTCATGAAGGCGTACGGTGCTTTGATTGGAATGAGCAAAAGTGCTGCGTGCGACGTCTGCGGCAGCGAAGAGAACATCGAACATTTATTGTGTCACTGCGATCGACTTCAGTCCGAAAGATAAAGATTACCGAATGCATTGCGATGACTGGACGATCGGCCGTTGTCCTTGCAGGTGCTACTTGAAGACCACCCCCATCGCTCGTCGTCCCACAAAGCTGTGAAGGCACTGTTGTCTTTCTTGAGGGCGACTGGGCTATGTGAACGCCTTTGAATTGCTCGGGCCCTCCGCGTGCGTGCGCGAGCTCACTGTGTCCTTCCTTCTCCCCCTCCTCTCTCTATCTCATCTTTCTATTCCCTCTTTCCCGTCCCCCAGAGTAGGGTAGCCAACCAGACGCATTTGAAGTTGACTTGAAGTTGATTTATTTACCACACAAAGTAGAAAAGAAAATTGCACATGAGATGTGGTTGGGAAAGCGGGGAAAAAGCTACAACACGTAGCTTGACTGGTCGCACCTCCTACAACATGTAGCTTGACTGTTAACCCACCTCGGGTTAACATCTCTGCCTGCTCGCTTTTTCTCCTCCTCCTCCCCTCCCCACGGACCACATCATTCTTGTTGTGGCCCCACAGTGCTCTGTGTTTCATTATTGCTGTATTCCGCTTTCCTTTTATTTTCAGGTTATCTTGGTTGGTGTTTGACTAAGTCTTTCCTTAGTTTATTATACGCCAAGGTATTTATATTGCTTCACTATAAGTATGACTTGCTGTTGAATGAACGGCACGTAATTGCTCGCCTCCTTATTAAACATCACAATTCCCGATTTCTCTGTGCTAAACTTAAGGCCTAGATTTGTTGCTGTGTTGCCACAAATCTTCCAAGTGTCCGTAAATATCTTGTACTTTCCGCTAGTAGCACTATGTTTTCCGCATAAATCCGTCCGGGAGCCTTTTGTTGCGCGATTGGTCCATAGCGCATGTAGGATAAATCAAACCCCCAATTCGCTGTTTTCCAGTCGTCTTTCTATTCCCTTAACATAAAGCGTGAACAACAATGGAGACAGAGTACATCCTTGTTTCAGTCCTTGGTGCTATCGACAAAGGTCTATTCTGAGCTACTGAAATCTATGTGCACTTAGTACAAACATATTATCCTCAAGTGTCCGCCCGGCCTCAACCCATTCTGAAGTCCCACAGTACATCATTTTTCTCCACCCACTTCGACAGTTCTAATTTTATCGCTTGCATATCCATTCTATATATCACCGACGTTACTATAACTGGACGTGCCAAGAATTGGCCGTGGTGTTTAGAGTGCTTGGGGCCTTGCTCATAGTAAACAAGGTCTCAGGTTAAAGTACTTTAGGCACCAAACGTTAAAAACGAATCAAACATGCACGACACCGTACCGAGAGTAATTGCGTAATCAATACACGACGCTGGTTTAATCCTTTACAAACGACTGGAGTAGTCTTTAATGCTCTGTTTTAGTTCCTTTGTGTGCCCGCTCTCAGTGTCCTTTATTGTACACGGAAGTTTTCGCATATCGTTATTTTGATTTCCTGCACAAATATAGTGAGCTTTTCCTTCTTTACGATTTGGCATCAAAAACATCTTCTCCAGACGGCCCACTGGTGCTTCGCAGGCAAGATACATCGCAAGACTTAGAAGTGCCGATGCCACAAACACAGCAAACGTTTGCAGCACCTAGAAAAAAAAAGAACGTTCAATGAAGAATTCAATCCCGAAAAAGAGTAATAAAGTTTTGTGATTCTCATTTTGTTCCACTTTCTTTAAAAGCAATCTGTGTTACTAATATATTGATGTCTCTAGGACTGCCATATTGCACGGTTTAGAACTTGCGTTTCTCGCCTTGGTATTTCAAACAAAAGATAAAAGGCCTAAATGAACAGTCTCAGCCGCAGAATGCGCAGCCTAAGCACCGCAATAATTTAGTAGCAGCTCTTGAAACGGGAGAAATTTCCCATGTGCGAAACATTCGGCAGATCGAAAAATTTGCTTTCCAGCCGCGCTGGCCGCCCTAGACACCATTAATTAGGAAGGTGGCATTCTACAGAACCTTGCGGGCCCAGGGTCCGGATACCGTAGTGAACGAATTGCAATTCTTTTCCGTTACGCATTCCCGTGTGGTCTTGGTGGCGCTACGCCTACGTTATCACCACGATCGTTCGGTCGTGAGGGGTGGATGATAAGAAAAGAACTGGAGCGATAGCAATTCTTACGTTACATAAACTCAGGTGTATTTCTTATATAATTTAAAGGCCTCACAAATCAGCAAATAAACAAATTACTTGGTTGCATCATATGGCTGGGGCAGGAACCGAATATTTTTGCATTGCAGTAATTAATTATTGTAAACAAAACATCGCAAACTAGGCCAAAAAACAACAACAACAACAAAACAACAACAACAACAGCAAATGGCCGGAGGACAAGCGCCGAGTTCGGTGCCTGTCTTGAGTCAGTGCCTGTTATGTGTAGTTGGCCGACTTTGTGTTTTTTTCGTCTGGATAAAGTTCCAGCAACCCGCTCAATTCACCATTATTCTGTAATAAGTTATTGCATTAAGCAAATAGCCTAAGTTGCATCCAATGTTTATTCAAGTTGATACTTTGGTTTTGTGCTATTTTCTTTCATTTATTTATTGATAAATTCATGATTAATTCTTCTGCTTTCTTTTACAAATATTACGTACTAGTTGCTGTTTGCATAAATAAATTCGAATTCAAGCTGTACACTAGGAGGCAGGCACTCCGGAATAATTTAGAATTGTTTGTGTTTTGTCCACCATGCAATAAATCTGTCCCTCCTATACAACGTTCTATAGGAGCTGCTCAGTTTTATTAAGTACATTTTCATCCGTTTTGCAAAACATAATCGCGTACAAGAAGAAGGGCTTTGGATGAGTCCGTTGTAAAATGAGGCGTATGAACTCAAGCAACATTGGCTTCCGTATAAAGATCCCATACTCTGTGTCTTGACTTTCGACAATTCCTTAGTTGGTATTCTGTGCATTATGTGAGTTATATCTCGCATACGGCAAGAACTTACGCTGCCGGTGAACATTAAACATTCTTCAGTTAGAGCTATCCTCTCCCTAAGTCACAGAAACTGTGACAAACACCAAAACACCAAACTGTGACAAACACCAAATCAGAGTTTGTTAGCCACTGATACACAGTGCCTTAACGCCTTTCAAGTATCGCATATAAAGTGGTTTGAAATCATCTGCCATTCAGTTCCAGCAGAAAGCTTCAGCGCTCAAAGGACATTCAAAATTTGCGTCGCACTTCAGTGAATTGAGAAGAAAAGCAGCTCACCAAGGTAAAGTGAGAATAGAATATCCGCTCCCGGGCTATGTTTGACTTGATAAAAAACAATGGTACGTGAATGATATATATTCCAAAGCATAGGCGACTGAGAGGAACGAATACTCTCCAAGAGAGGAAACTCCACAGGACACCTGTAAGGAAAGAAAAGAAAGAGACTGATTATGAAAGCAGCTGCAACTTTCATACTTATTATAATGTGCATCTCATGCTAATTTGCATCATTTCAAGCATCCTACAAAACAACCTGCAAATTGATGGCCCACCAACCACAGTCTCTCACTGAAGTAATTTGAGAGCTTGAGCCAGTAGGACGCTTTGGTGGCATGCCCAGGTGCACCCACGAACTGCAGTGGTACGGTGGGAAAAATTTATATCTCCGTGTAAGATCGCGCTATTTTTGCATCCTCATGCAATAGTAGGACCACCAACGCGACGTTTTTGATGTCACGGTTTATGGTGCGGTTGTGTATGTTCATTTATGTAGGCAACGGGGCGCCAAATACTTTGCTTTTTGCACAATCCAGCACAATCGGCACTGCCAAAGCTCACAAAGCGCGCATAGCCTCTCGCAATGATCCCCTAAAACCAACTCGTCTTCTTCTACCGTGGACGTGCTATGGCTATTTGCATCAACATCTGTGTAGTTCTCTCACCATTTTCTTCTTATGCAAACTTTGAAATTGCCTCTTGGTGTCGTAGATCTTAAGAATTACCACTGGCGCCGTGGACGATTATTGTGTCTACATCGCTTAACTTCGCCTCCCCACTGGGTATCAGTAACGTTTGCGGTGCAAATATCTATTGTCAAAGCACGCCGACTGGCCCCTTGAACATAAGCTTCGGTTGTTAATTGTAAATAAAACTACTGAAAGTCGCATGCCAAAGAAAACACTCTGATATACCTATTTACTACGACGGCAGTTAAAAGCTCAAAACTGGGCTTGTTGTGTCCGTCCTTTCTGATACGTCGTCGTCATTATCAGGCCACCTCCTCTCAGCTTCACGGTTAGTTCAATACGGCTAAGAAAAATGAAACTTCCCCCAGCATTTCCATCTAACTCGCGTTGCTGCGGAAATGTGCAGCTACGAGGCGAACGCGCTAACAACTGAGCTATCGAGCAATAGTTAAACATTGTGTTGCTTTCAGCACTTTTCGGAAAACAGTAATACGTCGGTATGAAAACTAGCATGATTATAGAGCTCTCGTCAACTTTAAATGTGTTATTGTTTTTAGGGAAATCAGTCTTCACAAATGCGTGCTAGCGTTCTCACCTCCTCTTCTTGTTGAGCAAGCGAATACTGTCCAGCCGATGCAAAATGACCACATCAACCTTTCGATGAACGCTAGCGGAATTTTTATCCATTCTCCGGTGGGACCATGGCCACGGTTCCAGTCATATTTTAGGAACAATGTTGCGAGGGCACAGGTCAGCGTCAGGCACCACATTCCAATCTGCTTCGTCTTAAAGAGGAAGACGACAGAAAACATCGCAGCATTCAGTGTTTGCCAACAGTATACTCAGTAATATTTTCTTTACTAAAGAACAACAATAAAAGGAAAATAAATAAAGCATTAGCACATGTCGGCTGAAATCGATAATACACGTGGGTTCAATAGACACATAAGGGAGCGAGCGGCCTGACTGCTTGACGAAAATAGCCTTTCTCCGTAAAGATTCTTAACGAGCTCCAGTGCAACACATTTTAGTACCTATATGACACGGAGTTCTTTTCGTGTCTTTATATTTCAAGTGAAGATAAAAAAGATAATGTTTGCGAGTGCAGGCGAAAGTGCTATTTGCTGTGCGCTTATATTAAATAATGAAAACGAAACATTGAATGTTGTGAAGCAGAGTAGATAAAAGCTTATATTTTTATTCACCTGTGATATCTTGACTTGCCCATATTTCTTCAACAACAAGAACGTCACACATCCTGAGAAGTAGCACATCCCGTGATAAAAGGGTAAAACGTACACGTAGTTCAGTGTGTCAAGGAGGATGCTGAGGAAGAAGATATTTCGTTATAGACTGGACTCACTTTGAACATGCGCGAAATAAACAGTATTTTATGAGTTACTGCACATGAAAAAAAAAAGAAGAAGCTTCTTTTCTTTTTTTTTGCGTTCAAGCTGTGCAAAGTATAGTGAAATAGTGGCAGGTATATTACGTGGTCGGAGCGGATTGAAGAGATAATTTGTCTGCAGACTTAGGCATATAATAAATGTTACATTCCAAAACCGACGTAAGTTTTGCGTGTAAAATGAAAGAATTTGGCTAATTATAGAACTGTGGCATACGTTATGTAAGAATTATCAAAACTGATTATACGGCGTAGCAAAAAATTGGATCACAATATTCGCACTGCGATACGCAATATCATAAACTGTGCGTCACCCAGCTAAGGTAACACATGAAACCGAAATGAAATACTTAAGAACTAAAATTCCCTTTTAGTGCAATAAAAGTTCGCCAGGTGTTACACTCTTCTAACACAAGAAGGCGAAAGCCTGCTGCACATTTGGTAATATATGAAGTTATGCAATCGGGGTTAATCTTCTTTCTAAGACATATTGGAAATGCATTAAGTTATACAATCGGGTGTGTCATGTGTGACAATAAGGACGACCTCCTGAATGCCACATATGAACACTTCTTTCTTTTTTCTTCTCTCTGGAGTTTTACGTGCCAAAACCAGTTCTGACTATGAGGCACGCCATAGTGGAGGACTGCGGATTAATTTTAACCACCGGTGGTTCTTTAACGTGCACTACAACGCAAGCACACGGGCGTTTTTGCATTTCGCCTGCATCGAAATTTGGCCGCCACGGCCGGGATTAGATCCCGTGACCTAGTGCTCAGCAGCGAAACGCCTTAGCCACTGAGCCACCGTGGAGGGTCATATGAAGACTTTACTAAGTACCTAAAATGCAGCATGTTAGTGCACGCACTAGGCTACATCTTTAGTCAGCGAGATGGCTGCGACGTAACGTGTGCAGTCACGCACGCACTAGGTACATCTTTAGTAAGCCAGATCCGTGGAGCAGCCGTGGCTTCAGGGAAGCATGCTCCTCTCGCACCCCGCAGGCCCGGGTTCGAGTTCCGCCCAGGTCGAAATGTACAAAATTTTCTTTTCAATGCCACTAATTTACTTTGTTTGCAGAAACCTCGCTGAGAAATGTGACGTCAGTCCGAGTATTTTTTGCTGTGTCGTCCATACTTCGTCACGGCCCAGTTTCGCCAAGGTCACCACCAATGGCACGCCAAGGGCGCCGCCAACATAAACACCTCAGGCTTTCTTTCGCCGTAATAATGAGAATATTCAAGACACCTGCAGATCGAATATGAGGCGTCGAGACTTGTAGGCGAATCCTAAATAGAAGCACAGTTTACGACTAATTGACTGATGTGGTCTTGCAGCGACACGCGCACAGGAGAACACATGCAATTTCCTCACATCGGCTAGCTGTGGGGACGCAGGAATCAATTGGGCTGCTTCTTTTTCGCTCAATTAGAAATTGGGTTTCTTTTCAGCATTACCGTCGGAGGCAGCAAGCCACGGAAGTTGATATTTCCAGTTTTATTTAAAGTCTTTCTCACAGTTTTTTTGGTCGGCTACAAACATTAGACGTACGCACATCCATCGCAATTCAATTAATCCTGACAAAATAGTAAATAGGTTGCATGATAACGTTAGCAAACGTAAGCCCCAGTTTCTCAGGACGTACCGCTAAATGTCAACACAATATTCATCTATACCCTCTATCTACACCCAATGACGGAAGCACGGAGGATAAATTTTCGTTCTAATTTTCTCGCGAGTGAAGAAGTGACTTCGACTGCGAAACCATTTCCAATGTTCGAGAATTATGAGAGAACCGAGGTTGTTTTTTAGTAATTACCATGCATATGAGGCCGAAAGCCAATGAAACAAATTAAAGGATAGTGTGCACATTTATTGCTCCCTAAATTCAAGTGTAGAACTACCAGGGGCGTAGCCAGGTGGGGGGGGGGGGGCGATGGGGCTTCAGCCACCCCCCCCCCCCGACATTTTTTCATGCTGGCATGCACCACCGACCAAAACAACCACCGGCGCCGGGAATCATTCTGGATTTTGTCTACAATGTCTTTTTCACGCTCGAAAAGACATTTCGGCACGAACATTGCGAACACGGGCTGGATTTCGTGGCAACGCGCTTGCACCTGCAGTCACATAACGCAAGGAGCCCCATCCGAGCACAAACTTTCAAGGGCTTTTCGATAGCGAGCAGGCGCGTTGCGGTATCTCGCAGCGGCCGCGGAATCTACGGAGCGCATGGATTTCAATTCCGAAACTTTATGGGTGTTAAGTTATGATAAACTTTTGACGCGAAAGGTGCACTGACATTTATTTCCAAAGGTGTGCTTGAGATTTTCAATTCTGGAACTTTATGGCTTTAATGTTCTTATAAACTTGGGCCAACATGCGCGCACTGGAGCCCTTGTGTCCAAGCCGTTCCAGAAATGGAAGCAAGCGCTCGCAATCTTCCACACATACGAAAATGCTAAATATCAGCTTGACTGTCAGCTGGCAGCTGATAATTTTCTCCAAACATTTTCAGGAAGCCCGCCCAATGTGATTCATCATCTGGACCAAAGTAAAATAAGAGAAAACAGAGGAAAGTTAACGGCCTAATGTTGAGGCAGTTCTTTTTTGCGGGCAACAAGGTCTGGCTCTTCATGGTCATAGGGACAGTGGCCCTATGGATTTAAGCAAAGCCTCCGCTGAAAATACTGTTATTTTGAGAGCGCTTCTTCGCATGCGAGCTGATTGCGGAGATACATATCTGAAGAACCATTTGGAAAGTTGCCCCAGTAATGCCTCGTATTTAAGCCCAGATGTTGCGCTGCTGAGCACGAGATCGCGGGATCATATCGCGGCCGCGGCGGCAGCATTTCGATGGAGGCGAAATGCAATAACGCATGTGTGCTTGCGTTGTAGTGCACGTTAAAGAACCCCAGGTGGTAAAAATTAATCCGGAGCCCTCCACTACGGCGTGCCTCATAATCAGCACTGGTTTTGGCACGTAAAACCCCAGAAAGAAGAAGCCCAGATGTACAAAACCAAATTAAAGAAATCTGTGGTGAAATTATCAAAGAAAGCCTAGACGCCAAAGTAAACGCTGCAGGCTGCTTCTTCATACTTGATAACGAAACGACGGATATTACTGGAATCGAACAGATAGAGAGAGAGCAAGGAGAGGAAAGGCAGGGAGTTCAACCAAAAGAGCATCCGGTTTGCTACCCTGCACTAGGGGTAAGAGAAAGGGGGGATAGAAAGAGAAAATAGGGAGAGAGTGAATACTGAGTAAACACGTGGGACGATGTACAGGGACACTATAAGCGGTCTCTCAAACCGGTGCACTTCAAGTACTGTACTAGTGCACGAATCGCTTTTTGTGCCAGTGACGGTTGTAGCCACGGTCCGAGTATCTTTGACTCAGAGAACAGTCTCGAGTCCAGTCGGTTTAAAGTTGTACCTGAGAGAGAGGAGTTGTACGTCGTAGTGAGGACAGGTACACAATAGGTGCTCGATGGTTTCCTCGAACCTACAGGAGTCGCACTTGGGCTCTTGGTCATTCCCATACGATAGGAGTAAGCGTTCGTGGACGCCACTCCCAGCCATGGATAAGCGGTACAGCAAGGCTGCTTCGCCGCAGTTGTAGCAGTAGCAAAAGGTCAAGCTTATGCAATCGGCAATTGAAGGCACTTGAACTCCAGAAAGCGTGTGACTTTTTGCGTGCAAGCATACGAAGATCCCTGGCAGCAGTGTCGGTCCTCGCCAAAGGTATTGGACGCTTCTGGGTGTCTTCGTGCACAGATCGGGCAGCCCTGTCAGCAATGTCGTTGCCAATGTTGCCACAGTGAGCAGGATTCTACTGGTAGACTATGCTGTGCCCTGCTTCCAGAGCAGGGTGATGTACTTCCCTGATGTCGGATATCATCTGCTAGTAAGTTCTGTGATGTAAGGCTGACTTGATACTGTGAAGGGCTGCCTTGGAGTCACAGAATATGACCCTATTCTGTGCCGGCTCTTCGGTGACGTAGGTACCTAAACATGGATGCCAACCACATCGAAGGAGTGTTCTTAGGTTTTAGCACCGGAACAGATTCCGTTGTCGTCGCTGCAGCGGCCGGATTTACAGCTATAATCAGCGACTCAAAGACCACCATATCCAACTTTGCACGTGGAACCGTGGCCCCAGCCGCGCTACGAAAACTGCATCCCCTACTCTCCCTCAAACAACAAGATGGTGAAGAACCCACCCCAATTGAATTGATATTGGTCCCTGGTCACGCAGGGAACCCGGGGAACGAGGCGGCCCACCAGTGTGCTCGAGGATTCGTCAACCGAGTGGTCGGTACCGTCTCTGACACAGGGGGCCTGGTCAGCGAGCCACTGACCACATACCACGATATTGCCCAACACTACCGCCTGGCAAGACGGGCAAAACCCCCACCTCATCCCAAGCTCACCAAGGGACAAGAAGTCACCTGGCGGCCGACTCCAAACGCACTCCTTTCCCAACCCACAAATAGATGCACACTTTTACCCTGACTTGACAGACCCACACTAATCATTATGTGGGTCCATAGCCTCCTTAAATCATATTCTCTGGGACTGCAGGGAAGACCCCCCCCCCCCCACCAGATCTCCTGGCCGCTCCCTTGCCTGAAGCGTGGGAAGCGGTACTTATGAACCCGAACCTGGAGGTTCAACTGCCGGCCATCAAAAGAGCTGAGGAGGTGGCTGTAAGGCATCAACTGGTAGCCACCCCTCACTAAGCCAAATTAACAAAATAGAGTTGTTTCCTCCTCCTAAAAGCTACTTGCGCTCTACAATGTCTGAGGAACGCATGGTTAGGCTGGCGCTTGTATACGCCCACAGAGACGTCGGCATCAACGTGTCCGAAGTTATTGACTGCTTCGCGAAACTTCCCCGCCGAGTGAACTTTGTCCCTTAGATAGCGAAGCCGCAAAAAAAATGTCGCAGTTTCGCCCGAAAGACGAAGCATCAATTGCGACAGCAAATTAGTAGAGAGCTATTCGGAGTAGGGATAGTAGTTTTATCGGCTGCATAAACTTGGACACATATTCGCTTACTGACTGAATTAACAAGCGTGGTGTCAGCGCGCACAAGCCAACACAGTAGATCACACTGAATGACCGCAGACAACGACTGTCAAAACGCTGGCAGCAAGCGCAGCCGCCGCAGCGGGAGAAGGTTCACGCAGTCTATTGCTTCAACGGAAACTGAGTGGCGAATGCACAGCACATACAAAGGTCAGAGCAGTGTGGAGATAAGAGACGGTGCGGCCTACCGCCACCGCCGGGCAAAGTGCAGAGGAGTTGTTCAGAGGAGAAGTTGTTAGCAGAGGAGAAGCTGCCCCCCCCCCTCCCTCCCGCACTGCCTTCCCGCTTTCTTGCTTTCGCGTGGTAGATTGAGTGGCCAGTTTCCCTTGCGCCCTGTTGCAAGATAAGCATTTGGTGAAGCAGCACAGCGTCGCCCCGCTTCCCTCCCTCCCTCCCATACCCCCACGGCCTTTCGCGCGGCGGTCATGTTTGCTTTCCGCCGTGAGTTCGCTCTCCGTGATAGCGCGTGTCCCCCGCACGCTTTCGCTCGCGCATACGGCGCGCGGCGACGATGTTATCGCCCTTGCACTTTATACGGAACCTCACGGCGACGGCGATGGCGACGGCAGAAATCCGGTTGAAGTGGCGATATAATTTCTATCGCAATAAAATCAATACATGTAAAAAGCTCTGTTCCTTCAGGTCCGTAAACTCGTAATTATGAAAACGTATGACTGTTGATTAGCTTTTAAAACCGCAGAAATTTTCACCTTTTATTCTAACAGTTAGCATCATGCTCAAAATTATCATGCGAATACGAAAGTTACGAGGACAGCAATAACCCATTTTGACCGACCTTTCTCATTGAAAGCCCGGCCAACGCGGCGTGTCCCAACAAACACACTCGGATATTGGGTAGTTCAACTTGCCGCATCATCTGTGGCTTTCGTTTGTCCTTTCCTTTTTAGCTGCCTGCTTTTACTTCTTTTTTGAACCGAAGCCATACCCTTCTTTATTATTGGGTGTAGAATATTTGTTCCCGCTCTGCAGGCTGCTAAATTACACATTTTGTACTGATTTCTTCATTATTCCTCTATTATTCTACCCATGTGGTGCTGTCGCGACCGCCGCATGGCCCAAGTACATATCACGATTGCTGCGATCACAGTTCTGTTCTTGCCTGGATCTTCTGTCTTTCTATGCGTAAAGTTTACTATCTGTGACGGCGCAACATGTTTATTGGTCTTATTTGACACATTATATACGGTGACGTTTGCTTAAATACGTATATTTACTGGAGACTTATACGTATATTTAAATATCTTGTTGCGAGCTTTTGTGTTTACAAGCAGTGAACTTTGTTTCCAGTGACAATTTTTTGTCCTTTATCGAGAATTGCATCTTCGCATTTGTATATTCCATTCTACCTTCGCATTTCTAATGTATATTTTGCAGAACTCCTGATTTTTGTATGTACTCACTCTTGCGACTATAATCTCGGTGTAATTACAATGCACGACCGGTAACAGCTGCTCCTGCGCAATCTATTGCAACGAAGGACAGCGTCATTGAGGATTTTTCCCTGGCCATTGCATATGTACAAAAATGTAAACAAGGTTTTTGAATGAGAAAGTTTCATCAAAATATTTGTCCTCAACTTGTTCGTTTCATGGTTTTTACGTTTTTCATATCAGCTACATGCACTGCTTTGCTGGTTTCGAACTAATATAGTCCTAAAGTTCGTGTGATATTTTGTTTACTTAATAAATAGAAAAAAAAAACGCGGGAGCATTATTATCAGTTATTTCTGCCACAATTTTTGGGACAAACGAATATATTCTTTTATGAAAAAAAAACAAATTTTACTTGACCGTGCGTAGCGTTCAATAATTTGTTTGCAGCATCTAAAACACAATGGCATTGAAAATGGCAATGCAGTTATTATTCGTGCATTTGATCCTTCGACGTGATCAAGCTCATCGCGCTCTCAAGCAACGAACTTAGGGGCACGTTTGTAACCCAGCAACTATTTCTTTTATTTTACATTCTTTAGTAGCATGACCTGAAGGGACGGGCCCCACTGTATGTTGTACTTTATTCTTTGAGATTTGTCATCTCGCTCTTTCTTTCCTCCTTCCTCCCCTCCCTTCTATCTTTCCTTTCTATGTTTGTCTCGTCCTTTCTGAAGAGTAAGCAGGCGTTGTGCCCCTTCTGGTGGCAGTTTCCAGCCTTGCTCCTCACTTTTTCTTTCCTGTATATATATTTACAAATCAAATAATAATAATAATAATCACTCGACAAATTCTATAAAGAGGAGGCCACGCAGCAACGTGACCCCCCCCCCCCCCCGACCAAAATTTCTGGCTACGCCATTGAGAACTACATATGATGAATTGTTAAATTTGTCGCAAGCTTCATATTCTTCATAATAGAAAAAGGAAAGGAAAGTAGAAGGACAGACAACTTGGTGCCGGTGAGAGCCGAATCTGCAACCTCCGCATGACATGTGTGATATTATACCTATTTGGCCCCGGTGGCGGCTGTCCCCCCGTCCACCTTCTTGGTTATTTGTGTATGTGTACTCAACCTAGCCCTAGGAGTTCCCAGTTGCCTGCTCCTAAGATTACGTGCTACGGAACATCTGTGGTTTAAAGAATGCTACACATCCCGAAGCACCTGACAAAATGGTACGAACTTTCCTAGGGATCCCACAATATTTGATTCTATAGGCATACGTAAACTCATTAGTAATATTTAGATTGCAGCATCGTCTGGCTGTGACTCAATTACGTCAAAAAAATGACGGAAGTGTACTGCTGTGTTATCCTGTCCAATTTTTGCTCAATATTTTTAGTGCTCCATTATTCCCGGTGATTGGAAGGTATGGAAGGTTGTTCCTGTCCATAAGTAAGGTAATATATATGTTCCCAATAATTACACCACTTACAAGATTCCCATGTAAGCTTCTTGATCACATTATTTATTTTCATTTAATCGAATTTCTAGAAGACAACTCTTTCTTCCCTAACTGCCAGCATGGTTTCAGGAAAATGTTTCCCTGTGAAACGCAAATTTGGAAATCGAACCCACGACCTCTCGGTCCGCGACGATAGATCGCCTAGCGTTTAACCCATTGCGCCACAAACGCATTTGCAGAGAGCTACACAGACGCGCCTTATATATCTAACACTCCTCCGTGTACCCGCGCTCTTGCTCGGGGCGGTGCCGCCGCCTACGAGCAGAAAAGAGAAGTACTGCATTATGACACTAACGCGCACCGACAGTGAACGCTTCGGTGGTCTCAGCACTACGACGCCTCGATATAGTGCCTAGAATATACTTACTACTGTGCCGACCGCGGGCTTTCCGGTGGCACGGAGAATGATGCCTTCCGCCGGCGGCCACCAGACGGCGATAGCCGTACGGACCGTGCTATGCCGAGCGGCGTCTCTAGCCAACGCGCGCGTGTGCGACAGACGCCAATGGGCTGTCCCAGCCCGTTTCGCTCTGCGGAATGTTGGTTGAGGTGCAAAGTGTAATCGAAAGAATATGATTTCGTTGCACTTACAAACGAGCGTACGCACAGTTATCATTACAACGCTACACGATACCGGGTGTTTCTGCGAAAAATGCCAATAAATAAATATGTGGTTTCCGAAGAAGTGTAACCTTTTTCCACAGTAAAGCATTATATGCGAGACATGCCCACAAATGCTAAATTCACACCAAGTTGTAACTAATTACCATAAATGACGGTAATTAAACAGGGCACATTTTCATGGGCGGCGAAACACCGTTGACTAATTTTGAACGAGCGCTCAATGTAGCAATTATTAAAGTGTTTCTCACAAGCGACAGCCGCCAGAGTTAGCCTTCGATCTGCCCTCTTATATTCTTCTCCCACTCGGCAAAACGTTCTGGGTCAGCAGGCGCGCTGAATAATGAGACTTGCTCGTTGTTTGAGCGCTATCCAGTTGTACAATATGGGACAAAACAGGTGCTGTGTTTACGCCTCGTTTTCTGCGACGACATCTCGGTTCCGTCCGTGAACAGACACAAGTGCGAACCACGCGCACAGAAAAGAAACCCAGCAATGACATGCGGAGGCACCACATGCTACTTGCTCGAAAGCTACAACGCGCCGCAACCGACTGCGCTTACGAACGCGCATCCGAAGTGCATCCGAAGCGCAAGCGACGCGTGATGCGCCGCTCGGTTAGCACGGTCCCAAACAGTGTCGCCGTCTGGTGGGCTCCGGCGGAAGGCATCACCGGCGGTGCCAGCGTCTCCCATTGGAAATGCCCGTCGGTCGGCACACTAGTAAGTATTTTCTAGGCACTATAGCCTCGATGCCAGCATTCGAAGGGACGCTGGCATCAAGAAGCACTACCAACGCCACCTAGGTGGCGTTCACCGTACTCAGCACAGCGGAGCGTGGCCTCCGCAATTAGCTCTGAAAATGTTTCTGAAGTTGATCGCGGAGGCTGCAATTACGACGCGCTGTACGCGCTGATTTGACTCGGTGACGATTCAGTTACGTGCTTTGTCTTGCGCGTTGTATTAGTGGGTCAGTTACGTGCTTCGTCTTTCGCGTTGTGCTAGCGTGTGCAGCGTAGTGCAGCTTCCATATGCACGACGGTTGCTCATGGTCATCGACGTTGGTAGTCGTGATGGAGGAGACGTGCCACCAGGCGTCAGCGTGGGTGCATCAACGCCTAAGGGCGCTTTAGCCAAAAAACACCAATAGACATTATATATCAATGTGCAATAAACATTACACTACTTCTGTGAAGACACGTTTCACTTTCGTGTTCTATACCGATTCCTATATAAGAGGGATCAACCACATTTTTTTACTTATGACCTCTTTATACATAACCAATAAATCAATAAATTCCGGGAAATGCTGCGGTCGACTTGGTAGTGCTTAGCCTAGCCCAAAAGCCAGGATAGCTAGGTGCCCATCAGCTCCACTCTCTCTTTAGCATTGCGCCTCCAGTGCAAGCTACGCATTTTTTCTTTACTTGCTATGATTGTATTTTTTTTTTCTTTTACAGTGCAAACATTTGTTATTTACCACTCATTCCTGTAATGCGCTCGGGCCTTAAAAGTATGCTGACTGACTAACTAACTAACTAACTAACTAACTAACTAACTAACTAACTAACTAACTAACTAACTAAATAAATAAATAAATATTGCCCAAACTTAGACCACAACCTTCGTAGGCTGTAGGTGTCAATAAAAAAAAGAAAAAATAAGATTGTCACCTAAGACTGAAAGATTGCCTAAGCAGTTGGTGTAAAATTACTAGCCTTCTCTCTCATACGAGCCAAGTGGAAGGGTATTTATTATTTTATTATAAGCGGCGATCACGTTGTTTATTTATTATTATTTTTTAAAATTCCGGGTAGAACCAGAGTCAGTCCTGAATTCTGAACGTTTTCAATTTCTTGCTGACTTTAGTTTGGACATGCGTGTGATATAGCAAAAGCAAAACCTTCAGCTCCTAAACTATGAAGCTGCATTTCATGCAAGCTATTTTTTTTTCTTTTCTTTTTTTATTGTTCTAAACGCTAAGCCCTGTTTGTGGCTCAAGAACATGGGATGGCGGGTACCTGCGTTCATTCTTTCAGACGCATTCTTATTAGGTCTTTGTACTGAACGGGAATTTACCTGATGTCTGCCACAATCGGAGTCATAAAAGGAGGGTAAGGTGTATTGTACACCTGCCATGCTGTAACTGAGCAACACAGCAGACTGAAGCTGAAAAAAGCAGAAATTAAGGCCCAGTAGTATCTGAAACGAAATGCAAAGCATATGAGTGATCCGCCCTGGTCTTCGTTGGCAGTTGTTACTTTCCTTAATTTCCTGGGCACCTATTTCCCAGCAAGCGTCTCTTAGAGAAAGATTACTGTGAAATAGTACGTACGTAAAATCGAAGCCGGCTATTTTGGAATAATGGCTGCGTTAACATGAATAATTCGGCATTTGCTTGAAGAAACATTGACTACGTGTTTACAGCCGTCAAAAAACACAATGGATTATAAGCATGAAGGGTTTATTGCATACTTTAAATGAAAGAAAATTAACACTTGCCGTGACCTGTCCAGGCACTTCAGGTGCAGGCTTCAGGTTTATTGTTTGATTTCATATTACGACAAACTGCACGAACTGCATCGTGCTTTAGGGCATTTAGGATAAAGCAAGATGTTAGGTATGAAGCCACCAAATATTTTTTTTGCGCGACCGCCACCATTTGGAGAAGTCTTATTCGTTCCTTTCCTTACCTTTTAAGTATGAGGATAGTAGGCAAAGCCAAAAGAAATAGTTGGAAGTCAGCCGAAATGAACCACAGGTGGCCAAACATTCCCTGCACGGGGAAAAAGCACACGCTCATAAAAGTTCTCTTCTTTGTGCTAAACGGTATTTCAGGAACAAATATAAAATATTTCAGTATTTCAGAAATGAAACGGGGCCAACAATATACGAGATGGAGAAAGACACGCAACAGATGTTAATTGCAATATGCTCGCCGCAGTTACCTCACCTGTGAATCGCGTTTTATTGTTTAGTTCAAATATTTGCGCCTGTGGACCTGCAAGCGTCAAACGGCATTTTTCTTCCGCTCGAACGCAGTGCGTGATGTGTGTTCGCAGAAATATGAGATATCACACTGCATTGCTCAATTATCTCAAATGTTTCGGTTCCATTCTATAGTTCGCTCTAAGATTTATTATGGCAAAAATTTAGCACTCGCGAAATAATCAGGGAGCTATGAACCTTCAGTGGTATTTTGTTATAAAAAAGTGGCAAGAAACACCTAGAGAAAAGCCAGCACATTTAGCGCTTTTGTGGACGAATTAAATTGTATAAAAAAAGGAAGAAGTTCTGTGTAAAGTTTGACGCATTAAGAACAATAGACAGTGCACTTTCACGAGCAGTAATACTCCCTCTGCACCTTGTAGTATCCGTTGACGAAAACGTTCACAGTGGCACACACAAACAATATGTACACCACCAATCACCCGAGTTTAAACTTTTATGCAACCTGTCTGACCAACGTGACGGTGCTTTGATCCGAACCCGTCCTGAACCGGGAGCAATCTTTCGGCTCAGTCTGTGCTCGTGTAGAGCAATGAGAGTAAATGGCTTTGTGTCCGTTGGACGATACCCACTTAGCTATCGTGCAGACGCCTGCTCTTTACATGCTCTTTTGTGCAACCGTCACTGTCACTTAGGTTGCCCTGCGATATTTATCAAGATATATTTCGCCAGGAAATGTTGGAAAATCAGAGGATTTGAAGTACTGCATTCTCTCTTCTCTGCATATGCAATTTAGCCTACTTCTACATGTGCGAAGAACAGCAAACTGCAAGAGACTTTTTTGTACTAGAAATGGAGCATAATGTGTTTTGCATTTAAAACGTAATATTGTGATGTACTGGTGCTAATTAATGTTAAAGTAGCAAAATATGGAACATCTCTTATACTTCACAACGTATGCTCCTTACGTGTGCATTATTTGCATTTCTTAAGTGATGATTTAGCTGTCTGCTTTGTTAGTATCAAAGTTTTCGTGCTTTCTAATATATTTAACTGATATTAGTCATAACTGTCGCATTGCTAGCGATTGTCTGTAAGGGTGCAGGGTTCCAGTCAAAATGTCGATTGACAAGCCTTTTGTTTCTGCCACCTGCACTTCTCATCTGTGAAATGGAGAAGTGAATTGGAAATAATGTCATAGATGTGCACCTGTGCTAGTACCCCATCTATCTGCACGTGCATCGAACAAGGCAGTGCTGCTTTTTCCGGGAATGCTACTCTACCAAGCAAGGTAACCACAGACTAGCAGATACTATGACGAAACCAAATTAATTGACAACTCGAAGCACGTTAAGATTGAATAAGCAAATAAGTTGCGTGGAAATTATCAGGATACTGTCATGAAACTCATTATTATCAGGAAACTCGTGTGAGTTTCCTTTCTAGCTTCAAGCTACCATCGGGAGGTTGGTCATTTTTTCTTTCTTGATACTTCCAGTACATTGTGGCAATGCAAAACACTCGTGTTACTAGGCTTTCGTTTCACATAAAAGATCCCTATAGTGGTCAAAATCAGTCCGTAGCCTACCATTACGGCATCTCCCATGTACCCTGCGTTTGTTAATTTGGGACGTTAAAGCTAATGAATGAATGAATGAACGAATGAATGAATGAATTAATTAATTATTCAATTCAATTGCAGTAGTGCTGCAGTAACCAAAATTTAGGCTCTTTCTATTTAGATCTTGAATTTTTGAACTAGAGAAGGGACAGAGGAATGCTTGTAATAAACATCAAGGAATTGTTTACAATAGACGGGTGCTTAATTTTCGTTAGGACGTCACGCACAAATTAAAAAAGTGAGCGAATGCGAAAAAAAGTTCTGTCCATATGCACGAGGGAGCATGATTCATCAAAAACTAAATATCTAGTCAGAAAATCCAACTTTAGTGAAGCGCTAAAATTCTAGCTATAATACTACGAATCAGAAGAAAAAAAGTTTGATGGCGCAGCTCTTAATGACGTTCGCTTATTTCTCACATACGTGCCGCCGTGTATGTTGTGCGTTAATTATACACTTGTGGAACACAGTTAAGTATGTCGTCGCCAGCACGCATACCGTGCCCGCAGAAGCACGCAGAAGAGGAAAACCTTCCTGGCGACTAGCAGTAAACACCAATAGGCGCGTCCTTTTTATGCGGATGACGGAGATGGCAAATTCTCAGAATATTGCACACTTTTTGTGTTTTCTTTGTCTTTTTTATTTGCGCAGAGGAAAGACTACAAGCACCAACAGGACGAATTGTGTCCGGGTACTCTCGAAAAACTCAACTAGCTTTTTTTTGCGCCCTGGTAAGTGCAAAGAGTTCTGTTTCGACAGTATTTTATAACGTATGCAAGCAAATCTAGATCTTGAAATTTCCCCTCCCCATTCTTACATCATTCGTCTCTGCTTTTTCCTGTAAAGAATATTCACGATGCCGACACGTAACTAATTAACAGTATAGCGTACGATAAATGAAAAGAGTTCAATACTCACAATTTCAGTTTCGCTGTACAGGTTACGTATCTGGAGCAATATATGATACCACTGATTACGAAATTCATAGTAAAATTTTTCCATCAGTGGCTTCAGATTAGGGCCGGATGCGAGTTGTGGCACCAATAAACAACACACCATGGTAAAAAATACAGGGGCTGTTGTCCTGAAGAAAAAGAAAAAAGAATGCGAAAATTTTGTGGCCATACATCAGCCGGTTCTTCCATTCAACAGTTCCATACAGGGTTCCATACAACAGCCGGTTCTTCAAGCTGTAGCAGAATTATTTAGATTTTCATAGAAGGTATTCGTTATGCTTCCCGGCACCTATGGTTAAAAAAATCGCTGCTAATACTAGTATTTGCCGTTATGTGAAAAGTTTTCTTCGTAATATACACGGCCATAATCTTAAACACTAAGAGTCACAGGTGGACGCATTGGTAGACACACTGAGCAAATAACGTGTGCTAAGCACACAATCAGTGCACGTGATCACACTAACCATGTAGTCACTGAAGAGATGCTACACTTAAATATTTGTGATGGCGTCTGAACAGACCGAGAAACAATAATAATAAATTATCATAACCTAATAGGTTTTGATCAAAAATCACCTTCGGAATCACAAGAGCTCTATACAACATTCTAGTGACTGATTGGCCGATATTGTTCACATGTTTAGTGGCCTACGCTACAATGCCATTAAATAGTTCTTAGCATCGGCAATGCAGCATCGCCAATGCGGTATCGGCAATCTAGGAGGTCTATGAGGTAGTTCTTAACAAGGTATCGTAGATATTTTTCTTCGTACGATTTAATTAAAGTCATCACATAGTTGTTAAAAAACGTTTACTTTGCCCATGCATACATGGTATTTATGTGGAAATCTCTGACTTTACTTTTCAGGCTTTGAACTAGTTATTTTTTGAACTGGTATTTAGGGAAGTATGCAATTAGTATGCCACATTCAAGTGCACAAGAAGCTCTAGTGATGGGAGATCTCACCATCAAAGCTGAAATGAAAGTAAGAATTTGTGTGAAGCACTCGATGCATTTTTAGTAAACCGTATCAGACACGTTGTAGGCTAAACCACAATATAGTATATCACTCATGTAACGAAAGAGGCTCAACGGATAATCTTTGTGCTGTCTGTTGCACTTTCGGTTCGTTTGTACCACAGAAGCGCAAACAGTGCTTGTCTGTGGTATTACCTCCTCGAACGATTTGAAACTGTAGTATGACCACAGTCATCGACACACCGACTGCGTCTCTGTGTTCTCGGTCTACATGCCATGCGAACTAAATGTGAACATGATGTTGCAAGTGTAACGCAGGACTGAACCTACTGCGCGGCTCTAAAGCTACGTGTGCGAGAAGATGGTGTTACTTTTTCGTAATCATTTTTTAGTGGTTCATGTCTCAAGCATAAAGTGGCCGGATATGTGGAAAAAGCCGAGCGCCGGCTCCCACTTCAACAGCGCGCACCCAGGGTTGGTATCGCCTTGGCGACAGCTCTTGCTGTGTATTTTAAGTGTCCTTGCCATTTGCCCTCCTAACTTTTTGTTTATTTGTCCCTGAGTGATTTCTCTGGAAAATGTGGGGTTTTTTCTTCTTTCTTTTGATTGGATTACTAAGAAACCTTGAAACACCAACTAACTAGCCCAAATTTATTCGTCTATCTCGAGATGTAACAGACGGAAATGCTCTCAGTGAACTGAAAAATGTGAACTGCTATCACCCATTTATAATGATGACGAAAAGTGCAATCTTGCGCGGTGCCGAGAAAATCTGTGCCGCCGCGCACTACATCGGCATGCAGAAAAAAATTCGTGCATGTATATTTAATTGGAAATCAAAGGTAGGCATCGAAAAGGTGGCGCAATGCAATCCCCTCATGCGACAAATGACACTTTTCATTATTATGTTCCATTATGTTCTGAAAAACAACAGTTAATGATGCGGTCTTCAGTGTATTTATTTATTTATTTATTGAGTAAAGCAATAAGCAAGAAATTGAGTAAGGGTGGTCATACATCGGAATTAAGTCAGGCCAAATAACGTGTCTCTAGCAAAATAGTACAAGACAAAGAGACGCCCATACATACAGCCACGTTGGAACATCATTATACGTAGGATTATATTGCATGCCCTTTTATGTTCGTGATTGGACTTGTGGTTTTCCTTACGAAACCTGAGATTCTGTTGTGTCAAAACCATTCTATGTGTCAGTGCTCTTGGGAATATTTAAGTTGATTTGCTAACTTCCAGTGCAAAGTAGTTTAACTTACCTAATATGACGCCGAACGATGGCAATAATTCCCGTCAGTAGTATGTTGTCACGCTTTGGTTCAATATTGTAAGCGAGAAGGAAGCCACTGAAAACAAAAAAAAAAAAACGCGCATTAAAGCAAGGGCTCAAGTGTTCGCTTGTCTCCGGCATGACTGTTTTCCCAACTCTGCAAGTAACTATGCATGACCGGGAGTATTAAATTTGAGTTTTACTGATGTGGAAGTGTTAACCAGGTCTGCCATGCATGATAGTGAAGGGAGTTTCGCGTTTAGTTTAGATTGACCATAGCTTATTCTTCTTGATGAATCTAGAACGTATAGCATAACAACTGGAAAAATATATATATATTAAAATTCGCATCAGAAATTCCTGAGCTCTTTTTTTTTTGCAAGGTTACCTTGCTTCCAACTAGATACGTGCAGGCGTCGTCCACCTTATATAAATTAATATGCACTCACGTATTCCTTAGTAACATTAACTGTAACAGTTACGAAATTGTTTGATATGGCGCAACTAGCTCACGCACGCAGGCTATGTACTGGACACACAAACAAGGTGGTGAATTAGCACTGTGGCTGTATGTCTAACAAACCCAAATCGAAACCTTTTTACTAATTTATATCGTTCGCTTTTCACAATTTAATCTTAAGTAAAAGCAGGTTTTAAATATTATCGACCCCATTCACATTCCAAATAAACTATTAATCACAAGCTCAGCTACTTTTCTTATGTTCTGTTCGATTGGTAAATACTGAAGTTTATATGAGTTTAATGGAATATCACTTACCTCAAAAAGAAGAAAACGTCTACACTCAAGTATCCAGTCATAACAAGAGAAAAACCGATGTTGTCAGCATAATGCAGCGCATTCACCATGCGGGCTGTCAGGAGAACATATGAAGATGTCTATAAGTGTTTAAAGTTTTCGTAATGTGGCAGTTTCAGTGAAATATACCGTGTACGACCGCTTAGCCGACCGTTTGCAAGCTTCCACCATTTAAAGGGAAGCAAAAGACGATTTTACTATATACCCGGTTCATTTGCGTCCTCAATTTGGAATCGAAAGCTCGGAATCGCAAGCGGAATCAATTTCATGCACGTTTAGGCATTGTTATCTAAAAACGAGCGTTAAAAAAGGGCCTCGAGCTGATGATGCATCCAGCTCGATTCAATATCCGTAAGGCTATTGGTTGTATTCGTTATAATAGCCGCTACTGGAGTCCCACGATGCCTTTAGCTTGCCTCGGCTGCGTTACGAACGTTACTTAGCCCGTTTAGATATGGCTAAATTTGGGTGGCTAAGGATGGTTAGTTGTGTTTTAGTTCCACAGGATGGAGGCGACAGATGTCGACAACGAGACATTCGAGCGCGAAGTGGGTCTCGCGTCACAATTCCTCATTGGGGAGGTGCTGGTGTAAGGAAGGAGCGGTAGAGGCGTTTGCACTTTGGTTTACACGATACAGCCAAAATTTAAATTCACTTTAATGTGTACCTTTACGCGTAAGGGGTGGTGTTAGCAGTGAAGGGTGTGTTGTCGGACGCTTGAGATCAGCCCGTTGTCATGTGACCGGCCAACAAGCCTGGACAGACGGCGTGAACAAACGCAGTCACTCGCGACGACGAAGTAGCTTTAAAAAGAAGTTCATGTCAGTGAGTTGGGTCGGTGCAGAGGCAAGGAAATTAAGCGCTATTATGCCTAGACTGAACCATGGCTGTGGGAGAAGAAAGATGAAGCTACTGTTACGGGCTAGGGGAACTAACTGCAAGCTGCAACGCCATCGTGCATAGGTGAGTCATCATACAGAGATAATTTTTTGCAGAATCAAGTGAGTGAGGAGGCATTATGGCTGCAGCCAATGCTATCAGCGTGAAGATTTTCTTCTGACATGCTCCGTAGGCGGGCAACGAGCCAAAGACCTCTGCGCTCGAGAGCTGCGGCGCGCGCCTGCTTTACTTGCCATGCAACACGTCCATAGCCATGGTAGCTTCCACGTAAACTTATGGGCCAAATAGGACACTGATTCACAAGCCGAGAAAGAATGCATTGCAAGCATACATTCGCATCTTCCGGTCGGTTTACACATCTCGATAATATGACTCCGCTGTGCGGACATTGTTAGACCTAGCATGGTCGAAAACATTACAGGTACGCATTCGACTGAAGTTTCGACTGCACTTCAAAGAGATGGCATCAGTTCTTGACAGTCGTTTTCACGCCACTGCTCAAGCCACTGGGCGAAGGCAAGGAACAGCCTCGTAAGCGGACTTGCGAGTATCCGCGTTGAGCGAGGTTGACGGGAATTTACGTACCGCTAGAATAAAATATGATGAAAGGAAGCGTGCTGTTTTGGTCGCCTGAAACCAACGCTCTATTCACGAGGCATAATTTCATTTAAAAGTATTTGAAAAACAGAAAGAAAGAAGCTGTGATTTCATCACTAACAGAGTATTCGGACTAGTTACTACTACTCGCGAAAGGCACAGCGCTTGTAAGAGGAAGAAGCCCTGACGAAGAAACGGAACCACGGGATGATTATGAATTAATCGCTAAGAACAGTGCGTCGATTCTCTAGTTTTGCGGTCTCTGGTTGGACCTGTTCTCTGTGTTCTTCCGCCTGTTGTTCTTTCGACAAATGCTTGTTTGAGGCAGCTTTTATCTTTAAACGTCTCTGGGTCATCAACGCTAATGTCTAAAGTCAATTTCCAGCATTTACGTTTTCTGTGACACCCGGATCGATGCCTTTCTCGTGAATATGAGGTAAGATTGACCAGATTCCGCTGTAGAATTACATTCCTAAATTGTTATCTTTACTGGTTTGGTTAGGTTTGGTGCCTAAGGATTTGGCTGCACCCACTACGGGGAACCTGAATCGGGGGATAGAAGAAAAAAAAAGAAAGAAAGCTTAAAACGAATTTTGTAAATTAAGAAGATATTAAATGGATAATAATTGTTCGTATTAATGTTTGGTCTATCATATAGAATAGATGCCATTAATATTTTTTATATTCAGTTTGAAGAAAAAATTAACTATGAGAAAATTAACATGGTGGTATGTTTGTTTCGCTTACAAAATTAAATATGACATCCCATCCGTTCCTAATGCGGTATCCTAGTGCCGACAGCCCAAGAGAGAGCATAACAGGAAGCGTAATGCCAAGTCCAAGCTGGCGAGGGGAACCTTCCAGCTTCCAAGTGCTTTTTTTTGCGTAATGAAGAAACGATTGATAATTTTCTCTTTTATTGCCACCGCTTCGCATTCGATCTTGTGCAAAACTACCCTCGAACTACATCTTTGACATTTTGCGCTTTCGATGACAGTTCCTAATTTATTATTGTTCGGCACTTGTGACTATGGCAGCAGCCACAGGGCAGTTTGTGCTCCACCCTACAAGTTGCCTCTAAATGGGGCATGTATGCAGGTTACATTGTTAGGAGTGCTGTCGGTAATACGGCAACGTCTTCATTTGTTTTTAATCGAAGCTGTCTCTGCCTCATCACCACCCCCTCTCCTTCCTCCCCCTATTTTCTTTTTTAGGAAGGAAACTGTGGTAACGTTCGCTATACGAAAAAAGCCGGCAGATCCCACGCCCTGTGGCAATCGATGTTATGCGAAGCGGTGTGCCGGGAGCCTACCAAGTTAACAAAACGACCATGAGAGCACCAAGACGTAGGCGGCTGTTTCATGACCTACATGACGCGCATGTCATGACCTCTCATTTATGTTCGTCACACACTCTTGTCATAGTGTGCCAATTTTGGTACATACCAAGTTAACGAAACGACCATGAGAGCACGAAGGCGTTGGCGGCTGTTTCATGACCTACATGACACACATGTCATGATATTCATGTCGTGACCTATCGTTTATGTTTGTCCTACACTCTTGTCATACTATGTAAATTTTGGTACCTACCAAGTTAACCAAACGACCATAAAAGCATCAAGGCGTAGGCGGCTGGATAGATAGAAGCAGATAGATAGATAGATAGAGAGACAGACAGATAGATAGATAGATAGATAGATAGATAGATAGATAGATAGATAGATAGATAGATAGATAGATAGATAGATAGATACTCTCAAAGTGGCACATGCTCGCCAAGAAATGCTTCGCATTTAAAGGAGGAGATGACGGTGTTTACTATTTGGCTGCAGTAAAATCACGGCGAGGCTCAGAATTGTCAAGCTACTTTCATGCTTTCATGAAAGTAGCTTGGCAGAGCCGAGATACGACATGCCTATGATACGAGGATGATGAGTTTGAGGGCTACGTGTCTGAAGACGCTTGAAGGGAAGTACACGTTTTTATGGCTGTCGAAGTTAATGATCTGTATGTCAGTTGTACAGACATTTAGGCGCGTTAAAGGATGGTGTAAATAGTAATGCTCAACACAAGAATTGATTTCCGTAGTAATAATATCATCCTATGAAATTGTTCTACCGCTTAATCACCACTGGCATAATGGGCATCTGTTCTCTATTAAAGAGTGCCAATAGTGAATTATTGTAGGTTTTGATACGTCCAAATACGTACTTATTTGAGGCTTGCTGCAGGAAGCACATAATACATCTACCTTACGGGCACATAGCTCAGTCATCTATAGCGAGGACACTGCGCCTGGCTGAAGGTTGCTTTAGTTTCGCGGTGTTACATGGATAAGTGAAGTGCTATTCGCATGAAATGTCAATGACAATCAGTAAGACTATAATTAAACAGTTGAAATGTAAAATTATGTTGTAAAAAGTACATAATACCTACTTTTCCATTGATAAAAGATGCTTCTAGATTGTCTCTTCTAATAATTTTTTAATCACCCTGACTTCATTAAGATGACCAGTCGTCGCATGAATCGATGCAATCAAGAATGTTGTCGGAAATTCAGGAAGGTAAGATAGAAGATAGTCGTCTGTCTGTCTGTCTGTCTGTCTGTCTGTCTGTCTGTCTGTCTGTCTGTCGGTCGGTCGGTCGGTCGGTCGGTCGGTCGGTCGGTCGGTCGGTCGGTCGGTCGGTCGGTCGTCGGTCGGTCGGTCGGTCGGTCGGTCGGTCGGTCGGTCGGTCGGTCGGTGTCTGTCTGTCTGTCTTCGTCGTCTGTCTGTCTGTCTGCTGTCTGTCTGTCTGTCTGTCGGTCGTCTGTCTGTCTGTCTGTCTGTCTGTCTGTCTGTCTGTCGTCTGTCTGTCTGTCTGTCTGTCTGTCTGTCTGTCTGTCTGTCTGTCTGTCTGTCTGTCGTCTGTCTGTCTGTCTGTCTGTCTGTCTGTCTGTCTGTCTGTCTTTCTGTCTGTCTGTCTGTCTGTCTGTCCTGTCTCTTTAATGCGGACTGCTCAGCACAGAGCTTGCAGGTATCAACGATATTTTTCAAACAAAAGAAGGGAGCCGCATTTCTCGTTGATCATCATCGTTCACTTAAGGCCCGTTCTATTCATAGAATGTGGATCGAGGCTGCCATGGTGTCAGTCACGGTTATTATCAATCACTAGGTAAATGATGTTTCCGCTGCTCAACGAAAAACTCGGAAAGCCACAAAGTATCACCCATGATGCCAACGTCTCCTATACACACATTTAACAATAAAATATGTGACCAGTGCCATGGTGTCACAAAAATATCATATATACTCACAGGTATTGATGAAATCGAATATGTTGTACGAATGACCGATGACTATCATAAACATGCTGAAAAATCGCAGACCATGAAAGAATCTGTACATGTAGGCATCACTCTCTTTGTCCTTGACCCGAACGAGCAGAACATCTAGGTTCGCTCGCAGAGAGAATGCTGTGAAAAGTTTCACAACAAGATCTGAAAGAACACAAAAAGAAAGACATTTACAGAAGCTTGCCAATTAGTATTTTAAAGTATGGCAACTCTATTGATTGATCAAAGTACAACGTCCTATTTTGTGTAATATATGACATCCGTTTTTGCTGAAACAACTCGTAGAAAACTTATGTTTTATGAAGTTTTTAAAGTATGTTTTCTTGTAGGATGGCTTTTAGTTCTTACAAAAGAAGTATTCCATTGAGAACACAAAGTCCAAGGGACCGAAGCACATATAACATACTCAGGCGTTCATACGAGACAAAAACAAAGTATAAACGTACACTAACTTGCCCAAGCTTTTCTGCTAACACACAGGCGTGGTTCTGCAGATAGTGCTTGCATACGTCATATTAGTGCCTTCGCTTTGTTCTATCTGCTGTAATACTTCATTTGTAAGAGCTGCTGAGGAAGGCAGCAGTTTATGTTGGGAACATTATTTAAGTACTTTTGCACAAACGAGCAGCCCTATTCACAACGTGAAAGGTTTCTTAGCAATGTATTATTAATTATACGATCGTGAACACTTCAAGAATGCCTATACAGGGTGTTTCAGCGAACACTTTCAAAATTTATTTAAGATTGCCGGTGGCAGATAGCCCAATTCTAGCTAATGAGCTGGTCTACTCGAAGAGGCGGACATTACTTGCACAAAAAATTGAAAAGCATAATCGACTAATTAGCAAAAAATTCGCTAATTGAGTTTTTAACTAATTACCTGATGGCCCATATTGCACTTTACAAATTGTCGCTGTGGAGTTCGCAAGGTGGATACACTAAGAATTAATTCTCAGGATGACACCAGTTTCGAGATATTAATTCCCTAACTTTGCAGGGAAATGCATTGGCGTCCCAGTTAATTTTGTGCTTCAATGCATAAAGCGACGTTTTGTTAAGAAATTCACTGGAACGCCAATGCATTCCTCCGCAACGCTCGGGAATTAATATCTCGAAACTGGTGTCATCCCGAGAATTCGTTTCAAGTGGATCCGCCTTGCGAACTTCACGGCTACAATTTGTAAATTGCGATATGGGCCATCAGGTAATTAGTTAAAAACTTAATTCGTGAATTTCTGTTATTATTACGATTATGCATTTCAATTTATTGTGCAAGTAAATGTCCGCCTCTTCGAGTAGACCAGCTCATAAACTAGAATTGTGCTATCTGCCACAGGCAACCTTTAGGAATTTTCGAAAGTGTTCGCTGAAACACCCTGTATAACGCTTTCAACAAACATGCGAAATGTTTCGTATAAATAGCACCGAAATTTCAAGAAGGTCCTCAGTCATGCACAGATATGGCCAATGGTTTCTAGTTGTCTTAAACTATTCATCAATATTGTAGTGTTTCGAGTCATAATAAATTACGACGTATTATTCAAAACGTCAGTATATTTGTTTTTAAGGGGCCACTTGTATTTGAAGAAGCCGTAGTGCACGCTCCGAAACATCCAATGTAGTTTCTTCCATGAAGTTATCTCTTACGTAGTTATCTTTTTACCGGAATTCAATGAATGTCCGTTATATATGAAGAAATAACGTCACTGTGCGTTTGCGTTCCTGGAAATTTAGTACGGTTAAGCGGTTCTCAAAATACGAGAATTTTAATGAGGCCTGCATAGGAGCGACGAGATCCGGCATCCAGCTGTAGCCACAAAGCCACGTCGGCAACTTCGTTGTGAAGACAACGTCTTATTGGTCGTACCTTCAGATTACATTTATGTATAATGTGTAGTTGCATGATGCAATGTATTGTATCATTGATCTTAACTAATTAGCTAACATGGAGCACAGCAGAAAGAGAGAGAGAAAAAGGTAAAGGAAAGACAGGGAGGTTAACCAGAGGTTATCTCCGGTTGGCTACCCTGTACCAGGGGAGGGGTAAAGGGATGCGAAAGGAGAGAGAGAGAAAAATAAGTGAAAATAAAGAATAAACAAAAAAGGAAGGAAAGAAAAGAAAATCACACACGCACACAAAACAGAACTGTTTCTGTGGGTACTGTCATGAAATCTGTGAAGGCGTTCTCGTGTTGCATAGTGTGAACGTTCCGTCCTACGTAACACAATGCAGAGTCACAATTTGTCACTGAGTCCGGTGTCTTTCAAGTAACGCAGCAATGCCTTCAGCGCGGCTCGCGCCGTTGTTTGTGTAGGCCAGTTTCCAAGGATGTCCTTTTCTGTTATTGGGCGTTTGTCCAGTTGATCTATCACCCGCCGGGGTGGCTCAGTCAGCTAAGGCGTTGCGCTGCTGAGCCCGAGGTCGCGGGATCGAATCCCGGCCCCGGCGGCCGCATTTCGATGGAGGCGAAATGCAAAAACGCCCGTGTGCTTGCGTTGTAGTGCACGTTAAAGAACCCCAGTGGTCGAAATTATTCCGGAGCCCTCCACTACGGCGTGCCTCATAATCAGAACTGGTTTTGGCACGTAAAACCCCAGAAAGAAGAAGTTGATCTATCGTCGCTGAGAGAGCTGCTCTCTGCGGGTTGAAACGAGGGCACTCACAAAGAATGTGTGCGATTGTTTCGTTGCACCCGCAGGATTCACAAAGTGGGTTATTGGCCATTCCGATAAGAAAGGAGTACGCATTGGAAAATGCTACTCCAAGCCATAGACGGATTAGAAGTGTGCAGTCCCGTCGTGGAAGGTTGAATGGAATACGAAGCTGCAAATTAGGGTCCAGGGCATGAAGGCGTGCACTTGTGAAATCGGAGGAATTCCATTACATCAATGTTAGCTCACGCGCAAGTGCGGAAAGTTTTTTCGCTGCGTCGGCTCTCGAAAGAGGAATGGCAACGCAGTTAACACCGTCATGGGCAGATCGGGCCGCTGCGTCGGCTCGATCATTGCCATGTTTGCCACAGTGACTAGGCAACCACTGATATATCATATTGTGCCCTTCATCAACTATGCGATAGTGTACTTGTCTTATCTCTGCGACGAGCTGCTCATGTGATCCATGGCGCAGTACTGAGAGTAAACTCTGGAGGGCTGCCTTGGAGTCACAGAAGATTGACCATGGATGGGGTGGTTCCTCCAGAATGAAATGAAGAGCCGCACGGAGGGCTACCAGTTCAGCAGCTGTCGTTGATGAGACATGTGACGTCTTTAGCTGCATCTTGACGGAGCTTGCTGGAACCACCACTGCGGCAGCTGAACTTGTAGGTGTGACTGAGCCATCGACATAAACATGTAAGCGGCCACTGTGAACCTCGTGTAAAAGTCATAACGTGGCCTGTTTCAGGGCAGATGACGGCATGTGAGCTTTCTGACTGTGAGGCTGAAAACCGCGCGTAGTCTCTTTCATGGCTTTTTGAATTTCGTGTTCCAGACTAGCATGGTTTCCTTCCTGACGTACTTCCTCCATGTGTGAACGAAACGCTGACTAGTCAATTCGTTGGAGAGTCGTGGAGGAGTATTTCAATAGTCCCTTGATCTTCAGATACGTGGGAATATGGTCGCTGCCATGTGATTCGATATCTGAGAACCATTGCACTTTTCTTTCAAAACGCCGAGAGATCAGGGTCAAATCTAGGCAGCTGCTGTATGTAATCCCTCGTAAATATGTTGGACTACCAACGTTGAGGCAATAAAGGTCGTGCTGTGTTGCAAAAGATACAAGCCTTTTTCCCCTAGAGTCCATCTTCAAACTCCCCCAAAGCGGATGGTGAGCATTAAAATCTCCAGTGAGGATCGTAGGGGCCGGGTGTCGTGGATAACACGTCGTGCAGTCGTTTAGAGTAGAAGCGACTTGAAGGAGCAATGTAGGCAGCGACGAGAGTGAACGTAAGTTCCTTCGTCTTTACGATTAAACAAACGTACTGGTTGGTGTCGTGAGGTGGGATTAGGTGCAACACGTACGTCAGTTCACATCTTATATATACAATCACCTTGCTCACATCACCACAGGTAGAGGACATGAATGCTTCATATCCAGAAATGCGGATGACATTTTGAACGTTCGGTTCACAAATTACGAGGATGGGAAAACGGTTTTCGAAGACAAAGTGTCTAAAATCTGAAATTCTTGATTTGAGGTCCCGGGCATTCCACTGCAACAGAGAGGCTTTCTTGACTTCCTTGTGGAATGGCAGCGAGGTGCGGGCCATAGTGCTATACGAAGCTTTCAAGCACTGGAGTCAACGTGTCCAGTACTTGCAGAGCGCTGCGAGCAGCCGGAGTATCCATGTTTGTCAGTAGTAGACGCATGACATTCGTGAGCGACTTCAGCATAGCAATCACTTGCAAATCCTTGTCTCGGATGTGGTCAACTGCAGCGACGTTGGACTGCAAGTGGAGAGTCATATGCTGTGACTCTGGTGTTTGGCATGTCTTCGGCAGCGCTGGCCACTCCTCACTTGAAGAAGTATAAACACCATGGCTGCTTTTTTCGCTGACATTCGTGCTCTTATTGGAGACAGATGGAGCAGGAGGCGGCGCTGCAGGACGAGTCATCTCCCTCGAACCTGAAGAGGATTTCGTGGACTTTCCTTTTCGGGAGCGATGTCGCCTTATTGCAGCAGAAGCATCTCTGTGTGATGATCCATCTCTGGCTATTTTCCTCAAGATTTTCTGCTCTTTCTTTAGACGTGGACAGCCTTTTGAGGATGCAGCGTGCGATCCTTGACAATTTGTGCACTTGAGCTCCACTTCAGTGCAGAAGATGTCAAAGACTTGGACACGTGAGTGCTGTCTGCCGAAATTCAACGGTATGCCCACAATGTTCCGAACAACACGACGCTGACACCTGCCGTGCACAGCAGCAGAAATATTCGGAGTAGCTACTAGGGACTGCAAGCAACAAACGGGTGATAACATTCGTCTGTGATGTTACGCGCCAGTCTTCCTTAGTTTGGTTCTGATTACTTCAAACACCATGCATAACATCATAACTTTCAGACCCTTGGGCATTACCAGTTTTTCATTGATCCAGGCAAAAATGAATTAATATAACTGTCAAACTCCGGCATTCAAGTAGCTCTGAAACAATTTTTTATTACTGAATGAACCCTCTCGGTCAATAAAAATGCTGCCCTGGTAGAAATTCATAGACACAGCGCTCACCAATGTAAGAATTGTTCCTTGGTTCCCACTGTCGCTAGTAATAACTATGATCTTTTCTGAATAGATGGGACTCAATCTCAATGCTGCTTTGACCACCTGAGCCAAACATTACTTGCCTAAAAGCAGCAGAAGATCTACAATATATGTCTAAAGAACTCTTAATTTTTTTCCCTCTGGATTTATTAAATATCCACCACCTTTCGCGAGCTTCTCATGATATAATCGGAAGAAACAACGTATATGGGCTGAATAATGTGGATTCCTTCAAAGCCCATAGCCATTTAGTACCAGTCCAGCGAGCAGTTACAGCCACACAAAGCGAGCATAGTGTTCAAAGTTTAAGAGGAAAGCAAGAACATACGCGAGCCACAAGTATGTCGCAATGGTTAGGCTAACAGACGAGAGAGAGCACAAGCAGCGGCGTTCAAACGCGCCCATATTATCCTGAAAACCTTGCATCGGCTGTGAAAGCTAGCAGACAAGCTGAAGCCGTCTACAGTGCGCTGCAATCGTCGGATATTACCGACTCCTAATGGCGTCAAAGCGTGGCACTTTAAGATTACTCTACTGGCCGAAATGTAATAAATTATTTCTATTCGACAGCAAAATTACGCGCCTCTAAAATTGGTACAGATGACGCGGTTCTTCGGAATGAGCTGGCTCAATTGTTCCACTGCGGTGAGCTCTATCGACCTCTTCGTGCGCTTCTATATATCGCTTCATGCGCGGCTTTAGTGACGCAGCGGTGAGGCGTTTTGATAAAAAAATAAAGTGCAGCATTAAAGTGGCAATGGAAGAAGCATTACTTTCCTACCTGTAGTGCTAGCTTTTATTCGGGTTAACCTCCCTGCCTTTCCCACCACGTTTCTCTCTCTCTCTCTCTCTCGAGCATATTAGAACAAAAAATGTAAATGGAAAGAACAAGTTACACGGCATTTCTTTCTCTTAATAATGCAACTGATATAGTGAGCTTTAAAAAAATTTCTAGACGAAAATCATGAAGTGACGGCCCTTCAAGACCAGAACATCTTAAAACAGTGTTTAGCGTCCAACGAAAAGAAATAACATAGTGAGCTCCACCTAAGCAAGCGGACGTCGATATTGCTTGAAGTCGTCGAGGACAATGCTCTAAGTGCACTCCGCGATCTCGCGTGTTTTTTATGCAGTCCAATGAACTGCAGACAATGCGCTAATATTGTTAATTTTTAAAATAAGAACTAAGCACGATAAATTAAATAAATTTCTCCTTATTGAATTAATGGCGTCATAAAGCAGCAGAAAGAAAAAGCTTTATCTTCGTTTGCGCACTGGTTCAATTCCTCACCACATTACGCTATCTTTTTATGTTTTATGAGTATCGTTCCAACTTCTTGAGAACGCGTTCACCAGTTCAGCCCATTCCCTGTACTTCATAACTGCTGTTCGCAGCAAAGAATACTGTACGAGTTACGAAATATTATGTTGCATGCAAATACCGCATATTACGTATACAGTAGTCTTCTTACTATCTGTGCATTGTATATACACCTGTGAGACTCACTCTGGTTCGCATTGGTGTGTCTCAGATAAATGTCGACGCCGGTGCTCAGGCAAATGACGACTGCAAGGACTCCTAGGGCGGCCCTGCACGAGACGAAATCGCAGAGTGATGTTTATGAGAGAGCTCGAACTCCCAATTTTTTTTAATCAGCGAGATGTAGTTTTTACAAACGTGCACTGTAGTGGCGCTGTACTAATGATTTAATTTTCTTCTGAGCTTTTACTTCTTGTACAACGAAGTTAGCGATGGTGACCGTGTCAGTACCTGAGATTATAAACAAGACAGTATCGGGTTGCAAGTTTCTGAAAATCACGATAACATAGCGATTTATAATTGGTTACGTTTAACGTACAAAACTTCACTATCAACAAATTACTCGCGAACATTTGTTCACTTTGTTCGATCACCACCCTTCTTGGCTGCAATAAAAGCTTCTTTGCCGAAAGTGAACTTAGTGTGTAGAGGCAACTCGACAAACTGCATAATAATTAAATTCTTGCTCACACTATCGCACTTTGCGTCTTGGTCATTGGAGGCTTCAAGCCGGTTACACAGTCCTTCACGGCGAGATCTATCGTTCCATGGACCACTGTAGGGGACATAGAGGAAAAAAGAACATACGGCGGTGACGGCCTTCCATAATGTCTGAGTGCTGTATGTGCATTCGGGTAACAAGAGCCCACTGACAGCCCTTTGATGCATACTTACGTGCGTCTAGAAGACTTTGAATGTCGGTTTGAGTGCAGTCGCTAATGAAGCAAAATCCAATGCGTACACCTTCGACGAACTTGTTTTTTCCGCTTTCTAAGGCAAAATCGATGGCCTGCAACAAATGAAAAAAAAATGATTGTACCCTTCTCTATATATTCTACTTACGGTATACTTTCGGACATACCATTTCATAACAGTTGAAGAGGCCTCTAATGAAACCCAATAAAGTGCTTCGTTAGGCTTTTCCAAATATATAGAGAAGGACATGCATACACCATAAATACCTATATATGTTCGAGGCGTCTGCAGTTATGAAAAAATCATTTCAAATAACTTGTCACGTACGTAATGCTTCTGATTACTTGGGTACGCAATTAAATAATACGCTTGTTTGGTGAACTTCAGGTATCCAGGGGCTCAGAATTAACTGTTTCACTCGGGCTTGCCGAAAGACACAGAAAACTGCTGTACAAATTACTTATTAATTTTTTATGAACTCTATTTTAGAAAGGTTTGTTTCTGGGCAAGTTGGTGCGGTTTACAATAGGGATGAGCATTTTCAAGTTAGCCAGAATATTTTAAAATCACCTGTGGCAGATAGAGTTTTTCTTGTCTTTGAACTGTATTATTTAAAGAGGCGGACATTACTAGCGCGAGAAATCAAAACATAAATTTAACTAATTACAAAAATACTAATTAACTTCCTAAATAATTAATTTACGAAATGTAGCCGGTGAGCTTGCGAGACGTATCCACCTGAAACGATCTTTCAGGATGGCACCAGTTCCGAGATATAATTTCCCAAAGTGTGGGACGAAATGAATGGACGTTCCAATTACTTCCGTGCTTCAATGCATAAAAGAGCGTTCTGTTTAAAAAGTAAGTAGAACGACAGTGCATTTTCACGGAGAGTTTGATGGCGTTTATCTCCAAACTGGTGTCATTGTGGAGTTTCATTCCAAATGGATACGCATTGCAGACTGTCCGGCTAGACTTCGTCATTTGCAATATGTTCCGTAAAGTGTATAATGAATGAGTCAATGAATGAATTTTTGTTAATCAGTTGAATATGTGTTTCAATTTCTCATCAAGTAACCTCCACCTCTCTGTATAATCCAGCACAAGGACTAGGACTATTTTATCTGCAACAAGTGATTTTTTTTAAAATTCCGGAAAGCTTAAAAATGATCACCCCGTACATTCTTGTCCTTGTCCGTGCCCTGTGCTCTGTGTGGTGTCTGTTTTCGCGCTGATCAAATGTCTATTTCAGCTACTCCGATCGGTTAGCTTTTGTATCTCAAGTGCTGAGGAGAGGCCTGGAGAAAAGCAAGCGCACCACTTCAGCCCTATCGTTCTGTTCAAGCTGAAACTGGAATCGCTTGTGCGAGCTTAAACACCACGTATATCCATCACCACCGTAATAATGAAATTATCCGGTATCCACACACTAGGGCAAATGATAAAATCGGACCGTGAGAATGAGAGCAGTATTAGAAAATGTGGCCTTTCTTTCTCGCTGGTTGAAAAGATTTCGAAATCGCGAAAAGGTTGCGGTTTCGGTATGACGAATTGACCGTGACGTATATGTCACCCGAGAACAGCATATAGGCTACTAAACCTCATGTGGGCCTTTAGCAGTTTTGCAATATTTTTGGAGGTGAGGCCTTCCCTTCCTGCTCGGTTCAGGTCTTCATAAACCGTCCCCCCTTCCTACTCCCTCCCGAGTTTAAGTGAGCGGCCTAGATCACTTTTGGGGGGCTGCGAATTGGCATGCAAGTGAGGTAATGGACACAAGACAAAAACGACATATTCATCCACGGTCAAAGCGGATTTCCTGTCTGCAAATACAAGGTTGTCAAGTCGGGTGCGATGCATTTAATGACGCAAAGCCATGGCAACAACCCGACGCACATTTGTCAGCCAGGCATGACTCGGGCTCACGATTAATGTACACTGCAGACCGTGTTGACGCAGGATCACTTATCAATTGGCTGGAAAAAGATTTAAAGACTGAGATCATTGAAAATGAGCATTACTTCGAGCAGTTTGTGACATCTGCATGGCATGCATGTCACGACCATTCTTCGTTTTCCCACATGAGTAGTTGACGATGCCACTGGAATGTGTTCTCATCAGCTTTTTTCATGGGCAACGCATGGAACGAAACGCTAGGCGCGTGTTCGGCGAAAGCTATATGATTTTCTGCTCACCCTAGGATGGGACATTGTGATGGCCGGAGTCAGGTACCGGAGCACGTCAGTTGCGTTGCTATCCAGGTACACGTTGCAGTAGTGGGCTCGTGCTGTTTCTCGGCCATAGACATCCCGCACTACCGTCTCGATGCACTCGTCGAATGCTCCCACGTCTGAAAGGGTGCCTTGCAATAGCCCAGTGGGATACTTTCCTGAGGCATCTAACACTGAAAAAAGAAAAAGTCACTTTGTTGTTGCAACCATCTCAGATTATGCTACTTTTCCAAGTAATTTTACGCTCACTACACGCATACCACTTCTTATTTATGCCCTTCCTTGATAATTCCATAAAACTTTACGTCCAAATATAAAGCGAATATTATGGTTACTTAGCTTCAATGTGTCCGAATTTTTTAAACGAATACCATACATTTTTACGGTGGTCCAGCAATGAACCGCACAGTTTATTTGGAACGTTATGTCACGTTCTATACTTGCCGGAAATTTTTCTGCCTCTCATGGCGACACACTGACAAGAGCGAGTGACGAATACCATGCTTGTCAAGTCGAAATATATATTTAAAAAAAAACGAAGAAAGGATTAGGCTACAACCTCTAGCTCTCAAAGTCTGTGATATCATACTTTGAGTGTGATGATTTGGCGTCTCGAATGCAGCGCGCCCGTGCGTCCCGGGCAACGTTACGCACTTTCATTTATCAAAGTGACGTTTGTGTACCTCGTATCTCGCACAATAAAACTTACGATTTCATGCACACTGTGAAGCGCTCGCGTACTCTCAACTCCGCTCCAGTTTTCTGTTAGATATACCCCTAAAGTGGATGAAGTCCGCCTATAATGCTATAAAGAAATGCGCGACCGTACGTTGGATCGAGCCTAGTTCTCTCTTCCAGCACAGCAGCCCAAGGCTCTAACCATTAGGGCGCCATCGCACGCATGTTTCTCTCAGTGCAAACTCTCTTTGAAACGGCTGGCGCGTGCGTTGCGTGCCAGTTACTAACATTCTTCTCACGGGAAAGATATTGCTTTGAGACGCTTCTTTAGATGGCATTGCCTTTGGGATCAGCCCATATTTTTCGTGAGATGGATACCCACAAAGTGGGTTATGTGCGCAAATAATACTATCGCATTAAATGTTTGGCTATACGAAGACTGTAACCTTCCGCAGATGTTGCAACCATTCTAAGTAACTGACAATGAAGCCATAGAAAGCATTGGGGAAGTTAATTGTTAATTTTATTGAAATGTAGAAATAATAACCTAAAAAAAAGTTTAAGTAGGTGAAAAGATAACTTGCCGCAGGTGGGGACTGACATTTTTTGTGACTCACAAAAAATCTAGCCCTTCGAAACCTGTTGTTCTCGCCCGCAGATGCCATTGGCGATTTAAGACATAGCTCGCCAGGCCTGCTCTTGCCAAGGTATTTGCTTACATGCGAACATGCTTTTTCCTTTTGGGCAATCAAATAAGAATGGATAGTAATATTAGTTCGTGAACAACGTTACACTATACAACCCGCAGCAACCCCTCTTGAAGTGCGGAAATGGCGCGTGCACCAAATTCTATTGGCGTCATCTAAACGGGGTGGATGGTTCGAGCAGCGTTGTGGCGCCTCCTCGACTGGGGATGTTTGTTGCTGTGCGGATGCAATTTAGTTCCTAAACGAGAGCCTGGAGCAGAGGAAGATTTTAAAACATCAATTGCTAAAGGCCAACTGAAGCACGAAAGGCAAGTATGAGGGTTAAGGTAACCTGCTGTTTCTCCAGGCCTCCCTGGGATATTTACGACATTGTAAAAACGCATAGTAGGCTTGTTTTACTCAAAAAGTCGCTATCCTGAATTGAAGACGGGTCTCACGAGACTAAAACGCCTCCGCTTGCGTAGTAAGTCTACATTTCCAAGTTCATCCAAATAAATAAATCAAAGCAAGTTCTAGCAAAGTTCCTGTATTGAACTTAATTTTTCCGAAACACTAAGTCGCACGCATAGCGCAACTAACGCAAAAATCTTGTTTATATACAAAAATGTTGTTAAATGAGTAGTTTCCTGACAATATGAAATATTCTCTTGATAGTCGGGTGGAGACAAATGTAGGTATAGCGCTGCGTCAGTATCAGACAGACTTTCGGCGTTTTCTCTCGACCAGCGACATCTTTTTCACTGAAATACAGTAGAAAAACAGAACTGTAGCGGTGCCTCCCAGTTCGTGCAGAGTATTTTTGCGCTGTATTGGTGGAAATTTTGCCCTACAGGCAACGAGGAACTTCAATGCGCATTATACAGCAGTCACAAAAAAAAAAAAAAAACTTATGCCCCCCCCCCCCCCCTCTCTTCTCTCCTCGAATACGATGGTTTCTTACGCGCATCTGATGAACTCAAAATGTTGCTCGCAAGTAGAGAAAATAGTTCTAATTCGGGGGGGGTATTTCATGACAGGTTTGCTTGCGGTTCGTAACGCAAGCCTAGCTCGAAAGACGGGGGCAAGATAGAAAGACACACACGGCGTCGACTTCCAAGCACTGTGCTTGCGTTACTATGAAATACCAACACGCCCAAGCCTCTCCCCTTTTCTGCTTGCGATTACCACAAACAAACCTCTAACAACGAATAAAAGAAAAATATATTCAAATACGCGAACCCACCCCTGGCCGAGTTCTCAGGAAGAATTAAGCAAATTGATGTTTTCGCGTCCCACAACTCGCGCTGATGGACATTCACAAGGACTAACAGGCACACGCTAATTTCATGCCCGTGACTCCCTTTCGCTTTAACGCCGACAGCGTAAATGACAATAAAGTGAAAAACTTCCATGGGATCGGCGAGAAATTCTAATAATACTTCCTGATGCATGAAGTAATCTGTCGCGTAGCACTGCTCTTGCCACGTTTCACCACATCTACTACTACTAAAGGAAAATAGAAGTAGGGAGGTGGCTAACGTAAAGCCACACATCTTTCCTTGAGAGGGCGGTAAACAAAAGTGATAATTGTAATAGAGCTCGCATAAACTGCAGGGCTGTAACATGCGATGACTGCCCCAGATGGGAGCGAGTGAGCGCCTTTGAAGTTGCACTAAAATTACTGTCGATGATATGGTAAAATTAGAGCCATTTCAACAATATTGTGTTTCTTTCAATTTTATAACAAATGAAAAATTCATTGCGCTTTGTTTTTATTACCAGAAATATCACCATCGCCATATAGCATCGCGTACTGAAACAAATCAGCAAATACTTCTACCAAATAAGTAAGCATGACTGAAACCTAGAGACAATTAAGGGAAATGGTGAGAATTTATTTTTATCAATTGAATTGAATTGGAATTTATTTTAACGAAAACTATTTTGCATACAGATATAGCGAAGAAACTTGCCTTTGGTAACCCAACAAAAGAGTCTCTTCTTCATGCAACCTATAGTTGTTCAACAATGATGCGGAGATTATCTTCTAATTTAACCCAATGTTTAACCCTATAATCCTATGTCAATATCAAAATGCGCATTTGCAACATCTTTTCAGCAGTTAAGCCAGCATATGCTGTTTCAGCAAAGTTTCAGCAAATGCTGTTTAAATTGCCTATGCCACTTGTGCGGTTTCAGCGCTTGAAGCTCTTATAGGCCAGCAGTAGTCTGCAGACAGAACACGCAATGCCGGTAATTGCGGGCTCTATCTTCCAGGCTCTGCGTTTCCTAGCATTTCTTCTATCTTACCATCATGTAGGCTTTCGCACTAAGATTTTTTCACGCTCTGATTAACTATCCATAAACTCCTCTTAGCAGTTGCATCACACCCGCTAGACCTACATCCGCTAGACATTATCACGAGTGGAATATACCGGGTGTTTCAGCGAACACTTTCAAACATTCTTAAAGGTTGCCTGTGGCAGATAGCACAATTCTAGTTCATGAGATGGTCTACTCGAAGAGGCGGACATTACTTGCACAAGAAAGAAATTGAAATGCATATTTGACTAATTAACAAAATTCACTAATTAAGTTTGAACTAATTACCTGATGGCCCATATTGCAATTTACAAATTCTAGCCATGAAGTTCGCAAGGCGGATCCACTCAGAACGAATTCTCGGGATCACACCAGTTTCAAGATAATTCCCGAACTTTGCGGAGAAATGCATTGGCGTTCCAGTTACTTGCTTAACAAAACGTCGCTTTATGCATTGAAGCACAAAAGTAACTGAAATGCCAATGCATTTCTCCGCAAAGTTCGGAACTTAATATCTCGAAACTGGTGTCATCCTGTGAATTCGTTCCAAGTGGGTCTGTCTTGCGAACTCCATGGCTAAAATTTGTAAATTGCAATATCGGCCATCAGGTAATTAGTTCAAAACTCAATTAGTCAATTTTGTTAATTAGTCAATTATGCATTTCAATTTCTTGTGCAAGTAATGTCCGCCTCTTCGAGTAGACCTTTCATCACCGAGGCAATTAAATACAGGCGTTTTGTCCGCTCTATCGAACTGTGGAATGCGTTACCCGATCAATTTCGATCATTATGATCCGCTGAATTTCTTTTATTATATATTGAACCATTGATTTGCATTGCATCTTGATTGTGTTTCTTCTTTGCCATTTTTCTATCTTGCGATAGCCATTTGGGGCTTCAGTATGTTTAAATAAATAAATTAATTAATTCCACTAGGTTTTCGAATACCTATGCTTTAAGTGCTACAGGATTTTCGACTGCATATTCATAGAGCGCATGCGTAATACTTTTTTTTTCTATCAAGGTTTCGAGCGATTTCTTTGCCACGAATACTATGCATTGTCATTAAATCGCATTCACTGCTGCCAGAGATGCTGCACCTTCCATATTTCTTTTATGCACTGTTGACATTCCCTTTTACAATAATAAATGGAGGAAGCTTGCACGTATTATGAAGTAATGTTTGAAGAGCGTGTAACGAGAGCGTCGCAGATAAGAGTTTCACTGGGAAGTCGCTGTGTGAGTAATAAACTAGATAAATGTGATACTTTCAAACTATTCTGTGGTCGTTTAAGTGGAATAGGATAAAGGCACGGATGGCCTGAAGCTTGTTTTCGCCTCTTTACTTAAGTTTCTCATAGTAGTCTAAGTCTATGTGTGAATATAACGAGATTAGAAAGAAGGTAGAGTATGTATTTGTGTTAATTCGGTAAGCCTCTTGCTGCAAGAAGGCTACAGTCAATCCAGTGAAACAAATATAAAGCGGGCATGCGAGGTCACACGTGCTTTCAGCCTTCTGGAGAAAGCAGGAAGCTTCACTGATTCCTCAGCGTCGTTATGCGTAACTAATCAGAGGCCGCCAAGCATGACTTCATTCGACGCGCAGGTCCAGTTCACTGTTCCAGTGACGGGTTACCAAATCTTTTGTTCGTGATGACAGAAGGATCATTAAAGGCGATGCTCGCTGAGCACTGTAGCAATTTAGTGGTATGCCTACCCCCTGGAGCCAACGTTTCCACGTCCTTTCTATTAGCTCTGGAGAGGTTATCAACTCACGTACGGAAAAAGAAAAGCTGCGTGATTTCATTTACAAAACACTATTCATAGGAAAAAATAATGTTTTGCTGACTATAATTAGTGAGTACCGCACGCTGTCTTAGTGTTTTGCTTCCCCCGACAACACTACATCCGCTAAAGCTTCGAAACACACACGCAATCGATGTTTTGTTTGATAAGCATACCGGATACCTTTGGAAGCAATGTATATTGCACTACACAAATTTCTCTGTAATGCCATCATGCAGTGGTGGTTTTGCCCAGCGCCGGGTAGCAAACCGGAAACTCTCATCTTGCTGATCTCCCTGCCTTTCCTCTCTCTGCGTATCACTACTCTGCGATCTGATTCATGCCTGATATGAACAGCTAAGATCTGAATATTTTGTTTTTCACACTAAATACTTGATTCATTAATATTTAACAATTGCATTAATTTGTCATTTATAAGCCCTCAGTGTAAACCCCTATGAACCGCGAGTATGTGTTACTGGCAAATAATTATATAGTTACGACAACTGCGAAATATTTCTAACTACATTCGTTTGCAAAATGTTTTACAGCGCTCGCATTTGTTCTGTGCTGCCGATGTTGTCAACGTGTCGCACCGTATTCGCACCACTATCATTGTCCCCCGTACTTGCGATAAATGTTTCAGATTCTTAGCCTCTTTGGCCATGTAACATGTCTGCTTCTGTGCGTGATTCCACTTGTGCACACGAGACTGTTCTTCACAGGAAATAAACATAAAAATGTTTGTTTTGCTCAAGCGTTGCATGGCGTAGCTCATATCTGATCTGTGGAATCTGCTATGCTACACGCAAGTTACCCCAACTGCCTTGGAAGTTGCCACAACTTCGTTACTACACCAGAGGACGCACGGCTCCCAAACATAATAAAAAAACAAATCATAACGCAGTAAACCTTCTAAGCTTCTACGGGAGCTTAATACCACCAAGTCGTAGTGTATTGCTTTTAGAATACTTCAATAACAAACACTTGATCAATGTGAAGTCAGTTCAATGACAAAGGATGGAGAAAACTAAGTCAACTCCACAGCCTTATCAAGAATTTATAGCCAACAAATTAAGTCCTGAATACAGAAAGTGTCAAAACAACGTTCATCTACCGTTTGCTTCACATGGTATTATAGGTCTGAAAAGCCCGCATGAATTCTCTACTTATTGTGTTACGAACATCAAACATGATGTATGTGATGTGGAACGCAAAGCAACAACAATGCAAGCGGAATTGTCTTGAAGCCTGGTATTGCCCTTATAGAAGAGTTTTGCTCTTCTATGAGAGCAAAACTCTTATAGGGAAGAGGAGGGTAAAAATAGTACTTAGAAGACCGACCTTTTTCGTCGTTTTATTTGGGAGTTAATCGGAGTTCCTAGTGGACGAAAATGCCCGGAAGATTGACAGGCTACAATTTCGTAAGTCCCATAGGGGTCTTAAAGTTCATCTTAGAGAGAGAAATAACTTTATTTTGTCCAAAATGTGGTTAGAGGCGGGGGTAATGACTAGAAGCCTCCCTCGTCCCCTTAGAAGTTTGTGTATTTTGGCTAATATGTGTGTGAAAACTTTTATTTACAGAAGTCCTGAGACTGAACTGGCTAATGGATCAAATTATTATTGATTACTGCCTAGCACCTGACTTCATTTTCTGTGAAAAATACGTTAATGCAAATAGCGTATTTGTATATGCGGCACTGTCTCTCCATATGCACTTACCTCAACACCGGTATACGGAGCTAATCCGCGAGGCTGAGTATGCTGTACACTACCAACGATAGTCGTCGCTAGTCAAGGCATCTTGACTGCATCTTCAGAGTAGACGCAATCAAGAGGCCACAGAATAAATAAATAAATAATTAAATGAAGGAACTGCGTGCACAACCTCGCATTTCTTTTTTGGACACAGCCACACGATGATTTCGTTAGGTGGAGTACAAAGGGCAATAAAAGGAAGACGTCTTACGCCTGTACGCCCAGGGCTCCATGTTCCTGAGAGCCCGCAGCAGCTTCATGAGGCCTATGCTGCAGCCGGATGAGACTTTCGCCGCGATCAGCCTCCTTGCCAGAGGGCTCCGCGGGTTGCCCAGGAAGTCGTCCACTACGCGTTTCAGTGACTGCACTAACTTGGGCGTAGGTTGCGCCGTGGGTGGGTGTTCCACGCTGGGCTGAGTCGTTGCCGTCACAGCCATCGCAGATGGTCCCGATGTTGACGCGACAGTAGCCCCCGCAATGCAGAGGAGGGCAATAAAGACGCTCGGACATGGACGCATCTTTGCTTGAAGGTGGTTGAAGTTGAATATGGGATACACCTGTTCCCGTGACGCGTCTTATCACTGCTGTTTTCGGCGCTGCTTTGTGCCACGCGTGGTACGAGTCTGCCAAAACCAAACCTAAGCCCCCAACTGACTCCCGTCCAGGGGTGAAGAACCAACCATCGACTCTGGCCTTAGGCTGGCAACGATGACAGAATATCTGTGGTCGCTTCGGAGGCGTGGCGTTGATACTCAGCTATACCACCACCTTTCCCCGGCCTTTGTGTCCGTTATTTCACGCCTCTGTGAAAAGCGCTTCATGAAAAAAGGGCGGGTCACAGAGGTCTGGGGCAACAGGAACAAATGCGGCACGGCTGTCCGCTTAATGTCAACTGAGCCGCGTGAGGGAGAGGAGAGCTTTTCATGCATGATGACGCCCGGGGCGATTTGCGTCGAAACCTAGAACTGCACTCGCTCCTTCTTTCCCCCTGAGGGTCCTTGAAGCTCCACTGTGGTAGCCTGGCTTCGTCGGCTTCCGAGTCGACATGGGTGACCAGCTGCGACAGCGTTCTGACCAGAAGACTCGCAGGATGTGCGTCACCGCGGTATGCCCCATGAGATGGGCTCTCCAAGGCTGCTGGTGAGTAGAGCGTAGGCACAATGCATGCCAGTTTTATTAGAGATATGAGCGGGGCGTTCTTGGTGCTTCGTCTTGCGGAAAAAGGCAGCTATAAGACCATCGACAGGTCACCTTTAGCGTTGTGGCTCATGTGGGGGAATAATCTTTTTTCTTTACGAAGGACGTGCAGCTAGAGGGTGCTAAAAAATTCTACATTATAGGAGTTAAAATACAAGCAACAGTCTTCACATCTAAGACTCTTTGCTTTGTGATTATGCATTTGTCGAGAAAGCGGCCATCGAAATGCGCTGGTCCTTTATGTCCCTTTCTGGCAGCCATCCAGGCAGCGACAATATGACGGACAGCTATGAGCAATGGAGAACACAGCCCCCAGTGTGAGCTTACCGCACCCAGTAAAATCAAACCGTAGTAATTTTAACGCGATAGCGTTTAGGGTCCCGTGTGGCAGAAAATCCGACGTCGGCAACCGGCATGTGATCGCAGGTGCCGGAGAAAATCATCCAACCACATCGACCTCGCAGGCCCTCCACTTGGTGCAAGGTTTTAGTGAACAAAAATTGAATTTCTAACCGTCAAATCCGTCAGAAAAATGGTAAAGTACGACTTTACCATTCGGCGTCGGATTCGCCGTCGGATTGTTTACCAATCGGCGTCGGATTGTTATTTGAATGTACGAGAAAACCTAATTCTACTATGAGGAAACTCAAACACAAACCCCTTTTCCAACATTTCTAGCAGACCTGCGCGCGTCGGGGCAATATCAAACAATTAATAAAATAATTTATAAAAAGATGCTAGGTCCTACACATTTTAATATAAGACTACTTATATTGCCCCTGGAAAAACGTCTTTCTAGCAATGCATTTCAGTTTATAAGTGAAGCCGACTTTAAGGAGATCGGTGTAAACTTGGTCTTTGTAAGCTGGCTTTTTCACGTTCAGTGTTGCAGTGAATGTAGCCTACTTGCCGTATGCGAACGATGCGATGTGAACGGGTCCCGATAACGCTATCGCGTTCCACTCTTAAAGGCGAAGCTTAAGTGTCCTCCAGTTTTTGTTGCTCGGCTGGCTAACCGAAGGAGCGTAAATCAGTGCAAAGGCAACGCAGCACTCCAGGCTCACAAAGCGCGTTCCGTGACTAACAGCATTCGCCTACCCAGCAAATATAGTAGTGAGTGAGGAATAACGAGACTATAGGAAGTGAGTATAGCTTTCTTCTGCGCTGAGGATGCCGTTGTGGTCAGTCTTTTTAAAATTTATTTTGAATGTGCTATTGGTTCTCTATTTTGATGTGTTGCGCATTCGATACTCCTCATGTTTGTCAGATTGTGATGCGCTCATTTATTTTGCCGATGTAATGTCCTCTGACTTGTGATGTACTTTTACGTTTCTCATCTGACAAGCACTGTTGGCAGGGTGGCGATGTGGGCTTGTTGGTAGATCTTAAATAATGTAGTTGAGCGCAGAGGAACACGAGGACAAATTATGGACGTTGGGAACGTTGGACCGCTTGTGTGTCCAACGTAATTTCTTTGGCCTGGTGCTTTGCTTCGCTCAGCTACTTTTACACAATGGGAAACTTGTCCTGGGGCCAAGAGACCCCAGCAATATTTCATGTGAATAATAAACCTTGCATAAAATATACCACACGATAGTTGACGCGCTAGCTAATAGCGAACCGCATTTACGATATATATATATATATATATATATATATATATATATACAATGGGCACTACGCTGTCTTCATGAGTGAGGGTATAGGCAGAACTATGGCACAGAGCTACTGCATAGAAACCAGGCGCCGAATTTACTAAGCTTTTTTATTAGCGATTAGCGACAACGAAAAGATTAGTGTTGCAGGCGCGGTATAACGTAAAGCTATTCCAAGCTGTTTTATACCATTTATGCAATCAGCTCTCCATGATTGGTCAAACATTTTTCGGCCTGCCCCGCTTCGCCTGCCTGTCACGCGACGTCAGGAAAACCACGAAAGCTCCGCATCTTATATGACCTGTTCACACTGATTATGCATGATTAGACCGAAGAAAAAAATGTTTATTTCTGATTCCACACTGTTTCCACCATTAGCCCTCCGCTATTAGTCAAAAGTACTCGGCCTGCGCCTACTACGCCTTTCTATCACGCTACGTCACAAAACCGCGAAAACACGCGTTAAAGTGGCGTGTACGAATTAAAGATGCATTAATATTCCGAACAAAACTAAACTTTTTTTTTCGGAATATCCGGAGACTGCCCTGTTCCGAAAGGAATAGAAGACGTCTGCCCATGGATCGCTCTAACAGTGGCTACTCAGAGCAGTCGGGAAGAACGGACTTATTTATGTATAATAAATATTTTTATGTGGCAGTGTAATGTTATCGAACCCTTTCGGCACGTATACTACATCGCTTTGCCAACTCTTATTCTCTGAGAATCCGTTTTAGCGGCATTTTTAACCTTCCGTTGCACGCCGCCAAGATTTTCAATCAACCACCGAAAGCTAAACAAAGGGAAGCGGGCCAATCCCAGACGCCGGCACCACCCTCCTAGTCCGGTTATCTACTTTCACTGGGCTAGCTCGGCCCCACCGAAATGGTCTACAGTTCTGCGTGCTCCTCGTCTCTTGTCGGCCAATTAGACTTTTTTTTAAATATGTCAAGGTACACAATGATATGCGCTTTGAAAGCAAACAAAAGTGACCTCCTATCAACGAAGCGAGCGTTTGATGGGGCCGTTCAAACGCTGCGGAGTGTCACCGCCCGATGCTTTCGTCGGCCGTTGCGTAAATTTGACGTCTGGAGATTGGAATAAAACAGATTGAAATGGTTTTACGATATAGGTCTCCTGGTTTGTCTGTTCCTGCTCGACTCGGTCACTGCACACAGTTTTAAAGCGAAGCGTTCTTTGCCTCTTCTCCCGACTTTCTGGGCGCTGCTATGGTCTTGCGCGCGCACGCCGCTGGGTTTCTTGCAACACTCCCAGATAGCGCTCACCGCCTCGGATCCCTATGGAGCCTACATGCAACGTTGCATGTAGGCTCCCTAGGCTCCCTGGCCGGCGCCTCAGCGGCGGCGTTTCACTGTTTGTGCGTATTTCACGTGCTGTGCGTGCCTTCCTATGCGACAAAAACGCAGGTGCTGGGCTCCGATAGTGTAAACATTACAATCGTGCATAGCTTAAAGAGAGCACTTGGAGGTGGCGTCTCTGCGGGCAGCCGTTGTGGTGAAGCACGCTGCGCTGCCTAGTCCGTGTGTCAAACGTCCGAACGCCCCTCTCCAGCAGTTGAACGCGCCAGAGCAGTCCCCTTGCTGACTAGCCGCTGTTGAGGAAATGCTCTTCTGTACACGTCTGCCACAATGTGATGTGCCATGTGAGGCAATGATTATGCTCAACCCCCTCAGAGATTATGAACACTGACGCACAACAACGCCTCAAGTGACTTCCCCAAGTGCTTCGTGACATACTTCCCCAAGTGCTTCGTGACATTTGGTGGCAGGTGCTGGACCTGTTGCACACCTGGATCTCCGCAGCCGGACAATCCCTGTCACATCTCCCATGCCTGAGGAGACTAGTCCTACCGATCCACCCCCGGCACCGCCTTCAATCGTCTATCCCGGTGCGCCATGCCAACGGGATGCTCCCGTATTCAATGGCACTGACGATCATGACGTAGAGGACTGGCTGTCATCGTACGACCGAGTGAGTACCCAGCACCTCCACCAAATGTCACGAAGCACTTGGGGAAGTCAGCGTTCGCGACTAGAACAATAAAGCAGCGAGAGGTAGCACAGCCGATCGAGCACCGACACAAGGCTTATCTCTCTCGTCGTTGTTCTCGCTCTTACAGACACATCCCCACTGCTCCTTATTTCACAGTATAATTTATTTATTTATTTATTTATTTATTTATTTATTTATTTATTTATTTATTTATTTATTTATTTATTTATTATTATTTATTTATTTATTTATTTATTTATTTATTTATTTATTTATTTAGTAGAATACTTCAGGGACTCTAGAGCGTTACAGAGAGGAGTGGTTTAGCACTTATACAATGCAGTAGTGGCGGTCTTGAATAAAGAAACATGAAGATAGCAAGGAATTGAGACGGAGAGGTGGTTCCATTAATAGGTAGTTCGCATACTGGCTAGTACGGCAGCAGGACACGAACCTTCAAACTGATCGTTGCGGGTTGCGGGATGAAATGTATGAGGGGGCAGAGACAAGCTCCCGCGTTAGCTCTGAAATATGGAACAATGTTTCGTTAAGGGCCCCGCGTTAATGAAAATCCGGCGTTGGCGTGAGCGCCGGCGTCGTTGGCGGAATTAATCATGCCGAACCAAATCATCCCGAACCACCCCCACGGGGCAGGCCCTTCGCGTGGCGCAAGGCGTTAGTGAACAGAATTTCTCAAAGTAACATCTTTCAGAAAAATCGTAAAGTATGATTTAACCACAACCTACAGACGCGATAGCATCGGATTGTAATTTGAATATACGAGAAAAAAGCCCGATAAGCAGCCAGGGAGCTTTGAAAGTTATCGCGTGTCACTCTTAAAGGCGAAGCTTAAGCGTCCTCCAAATTTTTTGTGAAAAAGGCACAGTCGCGCTTCTTTTTGTCTAAAAGTCAAGTTCGAAAGAAAGTTTAATTGCTGGGACGCTTGCACTGCAGGAGTAGTCGCATAAAATAATACGACCGGATCTGTTTTGAATAGTTTCAAAAAATGGATTTACAAGATGAATCCCAGAGCCATATTCAAGTTGTTTCTTTGCCTCTTCCCCCATCTTGAGTCACTGGACATGTACCACTGAGTATGCGCCGGGTTATGGCTGCTGAGTGCTGTCTTGCATTGTTGCCGTCCCGGGTGTAGTGCAGACCAGTACCGAATATAGTGCAAAGCGCTACGGCCCGGGGCGGCAGATGATCACGCAAGCGCGGACGTGAGCTCCGACACACACTTTCGTCGCCACGTCATCGCCGTCATAAATTCCTTCTTCGTGAATTCATTGCCTTCATTACTACCATCATCATATTGTGGACATTGGCATGTGTTGTTGGCCCTCCTTTTGGTCGTTCTCTCATCGTTAGTCGGTTGTCATCACTACGTCGACACTATTTCTGTGTCGTCATTCGTTCACCGCGTTCCGTCGTCGTCACTTCTTCGTCATCATGTGGTATTCACGCCCTTGTTATCATGAAGTTGTCACGCCTTCGTAATCATGCAGTCGTCGTCACAGGCTGTCGTTGTTCCATCGTAATCATTCCGTCATCACTAAAGCGTTGTCATCCTACTGCCGTCATACCGCCATCGTCACGCCTTCGTTGCAATACCGTCGTCATCGGTGAACGTATGTAACACTTGGTCGCACGCTCTGGCACTGCCATCTTGCTGAGTCTGGTGCAGCGCTTTCTAATCGCGTCGGCGATTACGAACAGTCACATTTCGGACGATGCGTAATCTAAAGAAAGTGTGTCTATTTAATGTACATTTCTGTCCCCTTGAAACAGAGGCCACGCCTGCATCGAAAAACGTGCGTCATTATGTTACACTTTCCTGGTTGCGTTAGGTTTGTTAAACGTTGCATGGCACTAGCGCCAGTAGCATTTCATATGCGCTAGGCACTAGCGCCATTAACATTTCATATTTCATATCACAGCTAAATACCGTGTGTTTAGAAGTATATATATATGTGTGTGTGTGTGTGTGTGTGTGTGTGTGTGTGTGTGTGTGTGTGTGTGTGTGTGTGTGTGTGTGTGCGTGTGTGTGTGCGTGTGTGTGTGTGTGTGTGTGTGTGTGTGTGTGCGTGCGTGCGTGCGTGTGTGCGCGTGTGCGCGTGTGTGCGTGCGCGTGTGTGTGTGTGTGTGTGTGTGTGTGTGTGTGTGTGTGTGTGTGTGTGTGTGTGTGTGTGTGTGTGTGTGTGTGTGTGTGTGTGTGTGTGTGTGTGTGTGTGTGTGTGTGTGTGTGTGTGTGTGTGTGTGTGTGTGTGTGTGTGTGTGTGTGTGTGTGTGTGTGTGTGTGTGTGTTTCATAGCGCATAGGGCCATCACTTGGTATGTTTTGCTGCCTCCTGTTGTTGTGGGTCTAAGGCGGGAGCCCGGCATCACACTAAGGGGACACTTGCCTACGTCGTGGGAGCTTCTCAATACGAGGTAGCTGGCCAACGCTACCAGGCCCTCACATGAATTAGTTAAGCGGACTCATGCCGCCGTCCGTCTCTTCATGCCGAGAGATGCTTACTGGTATCTGCTGCAGATGTTGCTGAAAAATAAATAATCACGTCAAGTTACTGAGTACGTGGCAAAAAAGAAACTAAGTAATGATCTAATTACTATTTTTTAAAAAGTACTTAAACTGTACAGTAATCACCGAAAGAAGTTACTAGCGTAAGGCAGAGGAAGCTCACTTGCGGGTAGAGGACCAGTGCGTGGAAGACAGAGGGGAAGAGCAAAGAAAGCGCTGAGAGAGAACGGTGCTCCGTCTCGTTTCTTCATTGCACTAGTTACTTGGAAGCCACGTTCAAGTTACAATCCACGCTCTTCTATAGGACAATAATAAACTACAGAATTGTTTACTATTTACTAAAAACAATTGTTTACTGAAATTTCAATAGCGTAGCTTGCTCCTGCTTTTCACAAGCATATTGTTACTGAAAACTAACACAAGAGTGGTTTCACAGGTGTTAAAAACTACTTTCGAATAATGGACATATATTCTGGTGTTATCTTCGAGCTAGAAAGTTATGACGCGGTTAGGAGCCTTTTTGCTTTCGTGTTTAACCAATCTTTCTCTTTTTTTTTTTTTTACAAAGTTGTAGGCAATAGTCATCAGACTTTTTCATTTTTGTTGTATTTTATTTGTGAGCACTTGAGCAGCTTGGCGGTGTTGCTCGAACCAATATGGCGTCTGACACAGTGCTGCCTTTCAGGGTGTGAAGGAGGGTTCTGATGCAGAAAAATCGGCAACTTGCTTCAGGTAGCATACGGCCGCATATGAGCTCCCCTGACTCGTACATCCACGTTCAGACGCGTCGAATAGGTTTTGTAAATATTTCATAAATCTTCAACACAACCTGCATGCGTGAGCGTTTCGCGGCTAAACTACACATTATGCTTCAATGGCGTGCGTGGCAACCCTGCGTACTTCCGTCAGGAACGATGGCTGTATCGACTACAAAGAGTTCGATGGAGCTCGCAACTTCTGCTATAACCTACATTGGTTCAGAAATCCAATAATCCTAAATTGTTTTTTTTTCAAGCGCGCATCAACAATTCTCAATACACCATCCTACACGCATTCGAGAGAGGACGCCTCAATCACAGGAAAAGCACAAACACACACATTGCTCACACCACACTATACGCATTATATTAACAGGGACCCAGGCTCCCCCACTTGTAAACAGTGTGGGGCCTATCCATCAAATAAACACATCTTGTGGGAGTGCCCTGCAAACGCCATCTTCAAAAAGACAATACTTTCCTAATTACCACACAACCAGCGTCCTGGCAGCTGGGAGGAGTGGACCACTCCCCCGCGAAGGTTTGAAAAACTATAGTGGCCGCTTCTGGTGCAGCACGTCAAGAACGTTCTGGGCCAGGAGGCATGGGCCTACCAGTAGGCGCGGACTTGGGCTTTAGTTCCTTCGGGGCTAATAAATGTTATTTCACTCTCTCTCTCTCTCTCTCGAGAACACTGTTTTGGAAACAAAAGTTTATTTCATCATCATCATCATCATCATCATGGGAACGAAAATGTTCAATCAATTTTTCATTGACCCTCATTGCGCTTTGTTGCCATACATGACAGTTATTATTTTTAATTTGAATTGCTTGTAACCTGTCGGTAAGCCTTTGTGTTGTTCTCTGTGCTTTGCCGCTGCTGCTGATCTTTCTAATGATGGGAACATACCTACAACTTGGGGCTAGCCAAGGAGCGAACGGTAGCACTATATAAAAAAAAGATAGGGAAAAGTAGTCGTAATGGCACAGCGTGGTAGTGATGATAGCAATATATATAGCAAGTATATAGCAATTATGATGATAGCAAGTAATAGTAGTAGTAGTAGTAGTAGTAGTAGTATTAGTAGTAGTAATTGTTGTCGTTGCTGTTGATGTTGTTGTTGTCGCAGTAAAACGAGGCAAAAAAGAGGAGAAACAAGCGAGTGCGCGTATTAACAAAAACACTTACACTGGATTTGTTCATAAGAGAAAAGGCAAGCCAATTCTGATGCTCGGCACATCATGAGCGAACGCGGACGACAAATGGCAAGCAGCAGTTAGGAAAGAGACGCTTTGTTAATGCGGACCTTGAATTTTTTTAATGAAGGAAGGCAACTTTAAAATATGCATGGGAATTCAATTAATAGTTTCAGGTTCATTGCAAAAATGACATAAACGACGCGGCCTCAAACAAGACTCATTATGCATATAGGTCTGGAACGCGTCATCGTAGTGTTGTGTGCATAACTCTGTATTAGCTTGTGGGACAATATTTAATATTACAAGGGAGCTTCAGATGCTGGCAGTCAGAATGCGATAATAGTTTGTGCTTAGAATAAATCTGATTTAGGTGAAAATTTCTGTACCTTGATAAGGACATGTAAGCCGTAACCGGCAAGGCGGAAAGGCGGAAAGGCCTGTTGCGGTAGTCAGGGAAGAGAATTGGTCATTTCATTTATATATCATCATCATCATCATCATCCTATATTTATGTCCACTGCAGGACGAAGGCCTCTCCCTGCGATCACCAATTACCCCTGTCTTGCGCTAGCTGATTCCAACTTGCGCCTGCAAATTTGCTAACTTCATCACCCCAACTAGTTTTCTGCCGTCCTCGACTACGCTTCCCTTCTTTTGGTATACATTCTGTAACTCTAATGATCCACCGGTTATCCATCCTACGCATTACATGGCCTGCCCAGCTTCATGTTTTTCTCTTAATGTCAACTAGAATATCAGCTATTCCTGTTTGCACTCTGATCCACACCGCTCTCTTCCTGTCTCTTAACGTTAGGCCTAACATTTTTCGTTCCATCGCTCTTTGTGCGGTCCTTAACTTGTTCTCGAGCTTCTTTGTTAACCTCCAAGTTCCTGCCCCATACGTTAGCACCGGTAGAATGCAATGATTGCATTCTTTTCAACGACCGTGGTGAGCTGCCAGTCAGTATTTAGTAATGCCTGCCGTATGCACTCCAACCCAATTTTATTCTTCTGTAAATTTATTTCTCATCATTAGGGTCCCCTGTGCGTAACTGACCTAGATAAACATATTCCTTTACCGACTCTAAAAGCCGACTGGTGATCCTGAATTTATGTTACCTTGACATGCTATTGAACATTATCTTTGTCTTCTGCATAATAATCTTCAAACCCACTCTTAGACTGTCTCGGTTAAAGTCATCAACCATTTGTTGTAATTTGTCCCCATTGTTGCTGAATAGGACAATGTCATCTGCAAGCCGAAGGTTACTGAGATATTCGCCGTTGATCCCCACTCCTAAACCTTCCCAGTCTAAGAGCTTGAATACTTCTTCTAAGCATGCAGTGAATAGCATTAGAGAGATTGTGTCTCCTTGCCTGTCCCCTTTCTTGATGGGTAACTTCATACTTTTCTTGTGGAGAACCAAGGTAGCTGTGGAATCCTTGTAGATATTTGTCAAGATATTCACGTATGCCTCCTGTACTCCTTGATTGCGCAATGCCTCTATGACTGCTGGTATCTCTACTGAATCAAATGCTTTTTCATAATCTATGAAAGCCATATAGAGAGGTTGATTGTACTCCGCAAATACCTCTATTACCTGATTTATGACATGGATATGATGCATCGTAGAATATTCCTTCCTGAAGCAAGCCTGTTTTTTTTTTAATTATCACAGGTGGTTTAGGGACCCTTGACCCACATTATTTGCCACTAACCTGGAAAGTCTCAAGCAAACGAGCAGAACTTCACTTTCTAGCCCCATTTTACATGTTGGACCACCATAAAACAGGTCGCAACTGAAATCTAATATGGGTCGATCACACATTTCTTCAGGTTAAGAAGAAAGCGTTCGTACGCAAACCATAACGTTGGTGGAAAATCAGGCGCTGTTTTGGTAGCGACATCCTCAATGTGAGCACGCCAGTTCAACTTTTCATGCTATATACCACACCTCAATATTTTCGATTCCGCTTGAGATATGTTTTTTCTTTTGGCATTACAATATACAAGGGACATGGGATAAATGAGAATACATTTCTTGACATTTACAGCCATATGAAGTTCACTAATTTATGACGCAAGTGAAACCAGGTAGAATTTAATAGAGCCTATGTATATTGCTCGCGGACATCAAAAACAGACTATCATCTGCTTGAAAATTACCACGAGCATATAGACGTGATAGCGTTCATCAATATATTAAACAAAACAGGGGGGAAAGCTGCTTAAGTAACTCCTCGCGTCTGCATTTCGACGTCGAACAGCGGCTTAGAGCAACAAAGCTCTCCAGCTCCCAGAAACTCAGAAACACAGACAGTTACATATTCTGGGAAACCGTTACGGTGCATTACATCTAAGGTTCAGAACTGTCATGGGCTTTAGCAAACCAATTTGACTGGGACACGGTATCAAGCCCCAGTCTCAGAATTTGGTATCTCCCAAACATGGAATGGGGAGAGGAAGCGAGTGGGAGAGAGTAGGCGAAGGGGAACGGTCAGTTTCATTTTGGTTTTCTTTAACCTTCATAACATTTTCTTCCCGCTTTCTTATCTCTCAGTAAAAACCTTGAAGCACAGCCGAGGCGCGGAATTTATACGCATTCAAAACACACACGCGGCCATTACCTTAGATCCCATATTCTACGCACAACGTTATATACAGACGCGGCATCACCAAATACCTAGCTCTCGTTTCATGGCTCTCCTGCGCGCAGCGCGGCATCCGCGGTAATCGCCCTCTCAATCGGGAACGGAGGTTATGCAGCGTGATAAAAGCGTGGACATTCAGAGTGGGGCGCTATTTTCTTTTACAGTTCACTCGAGAGCATCGCGAAGGGCAACGTGCGATGCGCAGTTAGGTAGGGGGGACCATCCCGGCGACCGCGGCGTTTTGCACCGTGCCTCTGGCGAACGTGTTCAAGTTGTTTCACCGCCGCTTATTTATGATGTTTACGTCCTTGAGTGTCTGCATACGCGGAGCGGGTTTTTCCTGGAAGAGTGTGACTACGCCGCGCTCGCGTTTGTCCTGGTCGGTAAAGCAACTATCTCGGAGCCGCATCGCGGGAAAGGGAACACCCGCCGCCTTTCCTCTCTCAACAGCGGTTTCGCTGTTTACGAGACGCTTGAATATTCATCACCACCGTCGTCTCCTAATGTACGTCAACTGTGCCAACATCATGGACTCCGTGCAGAAGTTCCAGACAGTTTGTGAGCACCGTATGCACTAGAATGGCCGGACGACGTTTTTTTTTATATATCTATACGTCATCAGTCTCCAAATTACAGTAAAATATGCTGAATTATAAAGCAAGGAATGCTTCGGTTTAAATGTTAGCCCGGGCCGTCGCCGACGGACTCTGTCTACCGGCCCCGACCTGGGTGGAGCCACCGGATTGATTGGCGGGGCCTCCGGCCCCACTATAATTCTTTCTTCTCAGGATCTAAATAAAGTTCGTACTCACTCACTCTGAGCTCATTTACTGCGACAGCAGTTATACTACCCCAGACAACCTCAACTGTATGCAACGTCCACAAAGAATGGTGGCACGACGTTGACTACGGCGGCATGACGATGGCGCTTCGTGTACTGACATCTAAGAGCGCTAACGCTGAGAATGACTGCTGCGCTGAGAGGAGCACTTTGAATAACCGTCACGCATAAGGTATGCTGCCGTTAAACATAGCGCCTACTGTTGAAACCAACAGTAGACGTGCTGACATCACCCCTTTCCAGGTTCGCTTCGAGCGTGCTGCAAACCTCGCAGAAACTATACCAAGAGTTGCACGATAGCTCAGAGGTGCCCCTCATTTAAGTACACATTTCCGCACTGGCATCAGTTCAATCTCCAGCCATGGAATTGTCGAAATAAAACAGGCGTTCGCCTAAGGTGTGAAAGGAAATGAAAGATATAATCGAATATGCATAATAATGGGCGCCCCATGGTTCTTTCGGATTGAAACATAGTTCGAAGTTTGACGAAAACTCTTCATGCGAGGGTAATACGTATACAGTCGTGGCAATGGTAAAGATTTTATAATGATTGGCCATATGCTGAGAGTGAAGCTAAGGGTTAGGAAGGGATGAGGTTGTAGGCATGGCATGACGGCTGCATGACGACGACGACTACGGCGCACGCCGCGGCGGAATAGAACGTTTGGAAGGACAAAAGGCCCTACGGGAGGATGGGTGGGCAATGCAAGCCCAGTATAGGCATAGACTGGGAGCCAGCTGAAGTGTTTGGCTGTGGCATGCCTCCGGCTACTCCATTTTTCTTAGTGATAAAATGCAATTTAAAATGAAGAAAAATGAAATAATAATTGTAAAAGAACCCTTTTATCGCGCGGCAAACACTATCACATACTTGCAAGAGAGATGGTGAGAAAAATACAACAGAGAATAGAACACCGAACGCGAGTCGCTATACGAACCCAGCTACTAGCTCTCAACTACTATCGCAATTAAAGTAAAAATACAGCAAAGATAAATAACCAAGTTTTTCTCGTTAACAGGATGCAGACGATGTAACCAAGGATGTCTGTCCCATGCTGATCCACTTCTTTCAATTATTTCTGTTTATGGGAACTCATTGAACACAACAATGTGGACTCTAACTCATGCATTGAAATCATCGATTAGAAGCGATACCCTGTCCTCTTAAAGGACAACTACAACCAAATTTTGGGCCGTGGAAAAAGCAGAGTTCCCGATATATTAGACACAGAGCAACATGAATGCAAGATTTTGCGTTTCAAACACGAGCGGATGCGTCCAGAAAGGCTCCCAAAGGTAGACGTTTTTGATACGTACAAAAGTTCAAAAATAAAATAAACACCACCATTACCGCTGGCCGCAAGTGACGCATGATTTAAAACGCGCGGCTTCGCGGCACGACATCCGAGATTAGGTGAGAACCACGGCGTACTGGCGTAGGTGACGTGCTGGCGGACTTACGTCATATCTGCACGCGTCATCTGCTTAGGCGCTATCTGAAGGCTAATTATCTAAAATTGGACAATTACCAGCCCTGCAGCTTTGCCAAGACTGCTTCAGTAGTATATTCTACTCATTTATAACCCAACCAATTGTTATTATTAATATCATTCAACCAAATTGAATGTAATGAAATTGAACTTGGCCTTTAATGAGCATTTTAATCTCATAATTGTATAGGTACTTTTCAGTAGATACATCTATATGTTATACTTTGCCATAAATTGTTATTTCTGCGGTTAGTGAGAGAAGATATTAACTACCTGTCCTTACAGCTCCTGTGTGAGACTTGTAATGGCGTCGTGTTTTCTTTTGACAGCAAGGCGTCAGTAGAGGTTGTGCAGTCGCGGAAGTGCCGTATTCGAGAGCAGCGCATTTATACACAGCCTTAGCACAGTGTATTAGCTGCCACAGTAGATTAATTAATTAATTAATTAATTAATTAATTCATTCATTCATTCATTCATTCATTCATTCATTCATTCATTCATTCATTCATTCATTCATTCATTCATTGAATGTCTTAAGCGGGCGACCTCGCCGCGGAAGGCTCCTGGTTAATTTCGACTCTGTAATTTTTGAACGAGCTCTCCATGTTCTGTACAGGGCCGTTTCTGCATTTCATGACCATCGGAATGAGTCCGCGCGACAGGGAATTGCACTCGTGATATCTTTCTTAGATAGCAGGAGAAGGCCATTATTCTTGAGTCACTGCGGCAGATGCATGCCACAAGCTGCACTTATTAGAAACGTTCCCGACGGCTCGAAATGAAATTTGTATTAATACGTTCCTGACGTTCACACCCTGAAACATCGTGAGCTCATCGAGAAACAGAGCCTACAAAAAGTTCAAATGAACAGGTTTGCTAAAAAGGTAAAGTCGCGAAAGTTACAAGGATGAACAAACACAAAAACTTCCTTGTGGAAACAGAAATCGGTCATAAAATATGTAGCGTCGCATGAAATGAAAGGTACACACAAAAAGAAAGGTACACTATATTAGCATCATTAGTGTTAATAACTAATATGTATTAGTAATATTACAAACTTACGTCATCACATGTGCGCAGGGCGTTCCCGGCGTGAGTTGTTATTCTCCCTTTAATGAATAGCATGTACGCAAGAAGGTGATTGAAAAATAGCCAGAAATTTGGGAACACTACAAACAAATGTCACAATCAGCAAAACAAGCCAGGGAATAAAATGGCACGAGAAAATAAGCAATACTTAAAAGCTGGCGATGTATTTTTTCTTGCAAAACAAACAAATATGAACATCGCAGCAGAGACAGCGCTCCTATAGAAGGTAGCATATGACATGCCTCAGTCTAGCTGTAGAAGGAAACGCAAGCGGTGCTTTAGCTGCAGGGGAGATGAGCAGTGCCAGGACATAATAAGTTTGAGCTGTCATCAAAACCACAATGAGACAAAGAGGGAATTCCAGGAATGCTTTACACACGGGCTCTCATCTGTCAACGTGTGCATCTCGGACAACATAAAGACCTCATATGCCTTTTCAGCTCCAATTCTACCGTTTCTTCTCACTCCGTCCTCGTGGATATACCTCGGACAACATTTACTCTTTTTAGTTCTCCTTATTGATTGGAATCTCTCCATCGTGTATTATTGCTTTCCCCACCTCCACGTGAAAGGGGGTAGATGTCGCCTTTGAGCGTGTGAGAGAGAACTAGCAAAGGAAAGGAATGAGAGAGATGAACCAGGATCAGCCCTATGCTGGGCTCAACCTGGTTGAATAGAACTCAGACTCACTTTCAAAAATAATTTCAATGCGATTAGTATTATTTACTTGCTAACCCCGCTGTGGTGTGCTGCTATCTAACCATTATCGCATGACAACTTGGGCTACTGGGAATGTGCTCATTCTTCACCAATGCTTCAGAATGGGTATGTATCCCAAGTGGGACTTCAGCGTGCCTTGAGCGAGTTTGGTTTCTTGCCTTTTGCCCTGCCTGCGCGTGCACGCATTGAGCTACACAAAGGTGATGAAGTCAGCAACAGAAAAGTCAAGAAGTCGGCTACAGAGAAGTGCGTAAAGTACACTCCACTTAGATCATTTTGTGCAAACATTTCCGTCATAAGCGTTTCCTTTTGCATAACATTCACGATTAACATTTGTGAAAACATCAAACAAAACTTCGCCTAATGCCTATACTAAGGTATAAATTAATACCCTAATACCTAGCGTGGGCTTCGTGCATCTGGTAACAAACCCTAAGCAATGGAAATCTCAGAAGGACCACTACAGATTGCAAATAAAGATGCGGTGTGTCTCTACATTGCTTGAACGCTAATTGCATTACCGTCGATAACCATCTTGAGATAGGATCTGCCTGAATTTTCTTAACGTAGGGCTCGCTAAGGTGCAGGTTCACCAAATGCAGACTCAGCGGGGTTCAACCGAACGCAGACTCATCATTATCAAGCACAGCCTGGCTCACTCTGACTCATCGAGGCTGACTCAGACTCGCAGTCACGAGTCTGAGGGAGCCACAGTGAGTCCGAGCGGGCTTGTGTCAGAATCTTAGTGAGCCCATGTGAATTCTGATAGGTATGAGTCTGAGTTAGTCAAGGTAAGGCGACTACTGCGCTCATCAAGGCGCCACTTCCTGTCAAATGTGGGGCTACTGCCAAGCCACCCCCCTGGCTGCCATCGATGAATATATGGAATGACCTCCATGATTCCGACCACAGACCCCTGTTGGACTTCACTGAACGTAACAAACTATACATGTGCAGAGCTCAGCGATTCAAACGCGATTAAAAAATTAAATTAAATTATGGGGTTTTACGTGTCAAAATCAGTTCTGATTATGAGGCACGCCGTAGTGGGGGACTCCGGAAATTTAGACCACCTGGGGTTCTGTAACGTGCACCTAAATCGGCCGGCATGGCAGCCGGCGCTTTTTGCGCTGGGGACATTGAAATGATATGCATTGTGATATGCGAGTAGTAGGTGTGAGTCGGACTCTGACTGAGTCGACTCATGGGTGAGTTTGCCGCCTAGGGAGTCAGATTGGTTACGCTACATTGGGACATCGGACAAAAATATGAGTATGGAAGCAGAAATAGTGCACACACGCGCATGCATATTCAAGGGCTCTTCACTCAGTCACAAGCACTCACTATATAGACCTGCGGAATAAAAAAAACGCAGCAGCACTGAAGGCGTTTATGAACGCTAACCCACCAGACCACGGTCCTAGGATTTTTACCCTGCTAAAGTTCTCTCACCCAAACGCCTGAAAGCGATGCGATCGATAAAGGTTTAGTTGTCGATGGAAGGCTAGTGTTTTTTTTTTTTGTGCGAAAGTTTACCCCATGGCATAAAACGTGTGAAGCATGCATGTAATGTGTACAGAGCTCAGCGATTCAAATGTGACAATCGGCCCGCATGGCGGCCGGCGATCTTTGCGCCACCAATGAGAGCTGGGTGATCGCTGGAGTGCCAAATGCCACCACAATTCGTTACAAAGGCCCTCGCTTTCATCGCATACCACAATGTATATCAGCTCAATGTCCCCAGCGCAAAAAGCGCCGGCTGCCATGCGGGCCGATTACCGCGTTTGAATCGCTGAGCTCTCCACTTGTATAGTTTGTTACGTTCAGTGAAATCCAGCAGGTATCTATGGTCGGAATCATGGAGGTCATTACCATATATTCATCGATGGCAGCCAGGTGGGTGGCTTGGCTGTAGCCCCACTTTTGACAGGTAGTGGCGCCTTGATGAGCGCAGTAGTCGCCTCAGGTTTCCTCAGAAACAGGAGTGTTACAGTTAGCACCTTCAAAGGTGGCTACATCGGTTTGTACCGTTTCAACTAAAAAAAAAAGGATCAGTTCTCTCTTTATTGTAAAAAGCTAAAGGTGAGACACCTAGAAGCCGGACCCATTATTATTATTATTATTATTATTATTATTATTATTATTATTATTATTATTATTATTATTATTATTATTATTATTATTATTATTATTATTATTATTATTATTATTATTATTATTATTATTGGGTGTTCCCCATCTCTCAATTGTGTGTTATGTATTGTTGTTCATCCTGCAGCTGTTTATCAAGTTTATTTTTGTCTTTGTTGTGATTCAATTTTTTATCCCATAACTCTTTGTCGTAGTTTTACGTTTAATACATTTTTTGTTGGGATTTTTTTTGTGTGCGTGTGTGCACCAGCACATGGACCTCAGTGTTGTTCCTGCGTATATTAAATAAAATGTTGATTGATTGGTTGATTCGTTGATTGATTTATTGATCAGATGCATGACATTTCCGTATTTTTCTTTTTTTTGCTACCATTTACGAGCAACGCTGGTTTCTGGATTGTGTCTTGGGGAAACACAAGGCGTAGGTTCTGGCGGAGAGGGTTTGAGAGAGACAAAACAAGAGGTGAATGGCAGAGAGGTTAACAAGATGAAGTTTCCGGTTAGTCACTGAGCCTATTGTAACATACATTGCGTCAATTTAGGTAAATCAACTCAGCGGCATAAAAAAATTATGCCGCTGTCATAAAAAAATTGTTTTCAATACTGCCATCATATTGCTACACGCGTGTGGTATTTGGTTGTTTGAACGAGGCGCGCGGGCGCCTAGACGAAGAAGACGAACTGCTCTGGGCTCTCGAGCTATCGGCTGATCTGGCCAGCGCTGCAGCTATCATTTGTAAATATACTTGTAAATAGTCTCCTGTACTTAATCCTTCGTTCGCGTAACATTTTGGTGGAGCGTGCCGTTCCCCGTCCTCGCCACGGAGCTCCGCAGCGGCCGCACCGTCCAGCTTTCCGCCATGGCTCCCGGTGACACCTCGTCTGCTGCTGCTACTGCAACTCCAACTACAACGTACGTCACGGTAGCCACTCCCCGCGATCCTGGCATATTCTCCGGCCAAGATAATGTCGACGTTGATGACTGGCTACGCATGTATGAGCTTGTTAGCCGCAACAACCACTGGGACCCTACCATAATGCTAGCTAATGTCCTCTTCTACTTGGGCGGAACGCCTCGTGTCTGGTTCCGGACACACGAGGAGGAGATCTCTAGCTGGGACGCTTTCAAGGAGAAGCTCCGCGACCTCTTTGGAAATCCGACCGGTCGGCAGCAGGCTGCAAGGAAAGAGCTTGCTACTCGAGTGCAGTCTTCCACTGAATCGTATGTCTCGTACATACAAGACGTCCTAGCTCTTTGCCGGAAAGTCGACGAGAACATGGTCGAAGTTGACAAGGTTGGCCACGTTCTCAAGGGATCGCGGACGATGCGTTCAACTTGTTGATCTTCAACAATGTGTCTACCATCGACGTCATTGTCAAGGAATGCCGCCGCTTTGAGCTCGCCAAAAGCCGCCGCGTCATTCCACAATTCTCCCGGCTCCCTAACACAGCTGCGACGTCGTCCTGCGTCGCCCTTACCACTTCGCCCCTCTCCAATGAGACCGTCACGCGTATTGTTCGCCGTGAGATCGAGGCTGCCAGTCCTGCCACGTTCCATCCGCGCCCACTTGACCCCATCATTGACCAACCAGCCCCAGCGATCTCCCTCATTCAGGAGGTTGTGCGGCAAGAGTTTGCCAACCTCGGTTTTCCTGCTGCCTGCTCCATCTCCCGACCTGACGCCCGACTGGTGCCGACAGCTGCGCCTCGCAGCGATCTGTATTCCGGATACCGCAACCCTACTGAATGGAGAACTCCGGACGACAAGCCCATTTGCTTTCGTTGCCGCCGCATTGGCCACGTCGCTCGCCACTGCCGCACCTCCTGGTCATCGCCATATTCGAGCTACTTTTCGCCGTCTCCTCGCCCATATGCCGACCCTCGCCGCTACTCGCCTCGCCGTATGCCTTCGAGCTCTCACGTATCCGTCGATGACAGTCGTCCCACTCGCTCGCCGTCACCTCAGCGCCGTCGGTCCCCGTCGCCCCAGCCACGCCGCTATTCGTCGCCGCCCCAATATGGACCCTCCCGGATGGAAAACTAGGCCATGCAGCTCTTGGAGGTAGTGCTGCATCACGTTCGTCCTGTCCAAATCCTCCGTTGACGCTCCTCACGAACACGAACCTAATTGAAGTAGATGTAGATGGTGTCCCGTTGACGGCATTGATTGATACTGGAGCCCAAGTGTCTATAATGAGCGCTAACCTATGTCGTCGCCTCAAAAAAGTTCTTACGCCTGCCGTCACTCGAGCCGTACGCTGTCGCCAATGGCGCCACTGTTGCCGTCTGTGGTATGTGCACTGCTCGCGTAGGAATTGCTGGCCGCCAAGTTCCCGTCCTGTTCTCCGTGCTGACCAGTTGCCCTCATGACCTAATCTTCGGGCTCGACTTTCTGACGACGCATTCTGCCCTCATCGACTGTTCCACCGGTACGCTGTGCCTCGAGCTTCCTCTTGTTTCCGACGTTCGCCCCGAACAACCGCACACCCTATGCACTACAGCGTTTGTTCGGTTACCTCCAAAAGCCCTAACCTTCGTCGAATTGGCCTCGACGGCAACCGTGCCTGATGGCGACTATGTCGTCGCCCCTATTCGTGATGTCCTCCTGGCGCGCGACATCTCTGTGCCACACTCCGTCGTTACCCTTGCCGCTAATCGGATGTGTCTCCCCGTTGTCAATTTTGGCTTGACGAAGCAAGTGTTACCTGAAGGCATAGCGGTGGCCACGCTCCGGTCAGTGACAGACGACCACGTCACTGCTTTTGCAGCCGACGCGTCTCCAGATCCTCCTGATTACCCGCAGGATGCCTTGAACCTCGACGGCCCATTACGTCCCATGGTCGCTCCGGACCTCGCCCCTGGCCAAGCAGCCGCCCTGTATCGCCTTTTGCTCTCCTATCGCGACATATTTGACACTGACAATCGCCCACTTGGTCAGACGTCCCTTGTTAAGCATCGGATAAACACTGGTGATGCTGTTCCCATTCATCGCCGACCGTATCGCGTGTCCACGGCAGAGCGGCAAGTTATTCAGCAGGAAGTCAACAAGATGCTCGCCAAAGGCATTGTTGAGCCCTCGTCGAGCCCTTGGGCGTCGCCGGTGGTGCTCGTCAAAAAGAAAGATGGCACGTGGCGTTTCTGTGTTGATTACCGCCACCTAAACCGAATCACTAAAAAGGACGTTTACCCGTTACCACGAATTGACGACGCTCTTGATTGTCTTCACGGTGCCAAATACTTTTCGTCCATTGACCTTCGATCTGGTTATTGGCAGATTTCCGTCGATGAGCAAGACCAAGAAAAGACCGCTTTCGTCACTCCAGATGGCCTCTACCAATTTAAGGTTATGCCGTTTGGTTTATGCAATGCCCCCGCCACGTTCGAACGGATGATGGACTCTCTGCTTCAAGGTTTCAAATGGTCAACTTGCCTTTGTTACCTCGACGACGTCCTTGTGTTTTCTCCTACGTTTGAGACGCACCTTGAGCGCGTCGCAGCTATACTTGACGTCTTCCGCAAGGCTGGGCTCCAATTAAACTCATCGAAGTGCCACTTCGGGCGCCGACAGATTACAGTGCTCGGCCATCTCGTCGATGCTTCCGGAGTACAACCCGACCCGGAGAAGGTTCGAGCAGTAACAGCTTTTCCTGTACCTCAGTCTGTCAAAGACGTCCGGAGTTTTGTGGGGCTCTGCTCTTATTTCAGACGGTTTGTGAAAGATTTCGCAGCAATCGCTCGACCACTCACTGAACTTCTGAAGAAAGACGTGCCTTTTACGTGGGGTTCCCCTCAGGCTGCCGCATTTTCACGCCTTATCACGATTCTGACCAATCCACCGATCTTGGCCCACTTTGACCCGTCCGCACCTACAGAGGTCCGAACCGATGCCAGTGGTTATGGGATCGGCGCAGTCTTAGCGCAACGACAACACGGACACGACCGCGTTATCGCCTACGCTAGCCGGCTCCTGACAACTGCAGAGCGCAACTATTCGATTACCGAGCGCGAATGTCTTGCTCTCGTCTGGGCTGTTTCAAAGTTCCGCCCATATTTATATGGCAAGCCCTTCTCAGTAATCACAGACCATCATGCGCTGTGTTGGCTTTCGTCGCTCAAGGATCCTACTGGTAGGCTCGGTCGTTGGGCTCTCCGACTACAAGAATATCCCTACACAGTGACGTACAAGTCGGGACGCCAACACCAGGACGCAGATTGCCTCTCTCGCTACCCAGTCCAAGACCCGACCTCTACGTCTGATACTGACACCGACGCCTGCGTTCTCTCTGTTTTTCCACTGGTCCATGTCGCCGACGAGCAGCGCCGTGACCCGTCCTTGCGTGTCATCATTGACCGCCTGGAATCGTCACTTGCCGACAGCTCCCTTCGCTTATTCACACTTCAAGATGGCGTACTCTACCGCCACAACGTTCACCCCGACGGCCCAGCATTACTCCTTGTGATCCCTAAACACCTTCGCTCGGCTGTTCTCCACGAGCTTCACGACCTCCCCACTGCCGGTCACCTCGGTGTGTCACGTACCTACGACCGGATCCGCCGACGCTTCTTTTGGCCAGGGCTTGCTCGCTCCGTTCGAAGATACGTAGCTGCGTGTGAGAAATGCCAGCGACGCAAGACACCGTCGACGCTCCCTGCTGGGTACCTTCAACCAATTGACATTCCCGCGGAACCATTCTTTCGGGTTGGTTTAGATTTACTTGGTCCTTTTCCTCTTTCTACCTCTGGGAACAGGTGGATCGCTGTGGCCACAGATTACGCCACGCGCTACGCCATCACCCGAGCGCTCCCTACAAGCTGCGCCACAGATGTTGCCGATTTTCTTCTACGCGACGTGATTTTATTACATGGAGCTCCGCGACAACTTCTCACAGACCGTGGCCGGACATTCCTGTCGAAAGTTATCGCGGACATCCTGCAGTCCTGTGCCACGAGGCACAAGCTATCCACGTCATACCATCCGCAAACGAATGGCCTCACGGAGCGTCTTAATCGCACTCTCACAGACATGCTCGCGAAGTATGTGTCTTCCGACCACACTGACTGGGACCTCGCTCTACCGTTTGTCACCTTTGCGTATAATTCCTCGCGCCACGACACAGCCGGTTATTCGCCATTTTTCCTTCTGTTCGGCCGAGAACCAGCACTGCCCCTCGACACAAGCCTCCCTGTTCACGCAGCACCCACCAGTGAATATGCACTTGACGCCGTCGCCCGCGCTGCCCACGCAAGGGAAATTGCCCGTGGCCGCCTTCTGCACTCCCAAGAGAGTCAACGGCGTTTGTACGACCAGCGACACCGCGACCTGCACTTCCCACCTGGTTCTTTGGTGCTCCTATGGTCTCCGTCGCGTCAGGTCGGCCTGTCAGAAAAACTGCTGTCTCGTTACACAGGCCCCTACCGAGTGATTCGTGCCGTGACTCCCGTCACCTACGAGATCGCCCCTGACGCCCCATCTGCTTCCCAGTCCAGTGATATCGTGCACGTTACACGACTGAAGCAGTATCACCCTCCCAGTGATGACCTTTAGACGCTCCGGGACGTCGCTTCTGCCGCCGGGGGATTATGCTACACGCGTGTGGTATTTGGTTGTTTGAACGAGGCGCGCGGGCGCCTAGACGAAGAAGACGAACTGCTCTGGGCTCTCGAGCTATCGGCTGATCTGGCCAGCGCTGCAGCTATCATTTGTAAGTATACTTGTAAATAGTCTCCTGTACTTAATCCTTCGTTCGCGTAACAATATTGGACAGAATATACTTCTTTTGCCGTTTTGCTTTACTTTTTCTTTCTCTCTGCCTTTCTTGCAATATCTCAAATGGGTCTTGTCGCTCATCAAAGCTATTACAACCAGTCATTTTTTAGTGCAGAGAATTTTGATACTTGCGTGAATGAGATTGTGAAGTCCCACGACAGCTCACTTGGTCAAATCATGGTCACATTGAGCTTGCTGTGCCACTCTCTGACGCCAAGATTACAACATTCATGAGATAGAACTTTTCCAAAGGAAATTTTCTCTTGCAAGATGTGAACATTCAATCTCCTTCGCCATGCTTCATTACATGCCGGAATTTGTGCCAAATCACCGCAAACGAACATAAAAAGGCTGTCTATGCTTAAACAATTTTACCAATAAGTTACTCCTATAACAGGAAGTGCTTGAACTGCCAGCAGGTACGAAACCGCCAGCTCCTCTTGTCAGTGAAAACATCACGGAACGTTCAGGGCACAAGAGCGTCACGGTTTCAACGGTTGTTTATTTCTTGATGAGAATATACATGCCCCAAAACACAATCATGGCGGTGAGATATAATGGCAGAGGGCCACGATCGGCGGACCTGAGCATGAGGCACGTTCAGTGATTAAAAAAATAATAATAAACAACGAACCATGAGGGGCAAAGTCGTCCGACGAGCTTTCCATAAATATAAAGAAAGATGACTTGAAGAGCCTCTCATTTCATGAAAGTAAAGGCAATAAAACCAGCAACTCTTATTGCCTCCTACATGCAAGACATGAAAAACTGGAGAGCTGATAAAGATGCATCTCTCTGAGCATTCACCGAGCGATGTGCGTACGCCGTTGTCACACAGACTAAACCGGAAGGTGGGAGTGCGCCGCACGCGAAATGTCTGGCCGCAGGGGAGCGTCGGCCCACTTCGTTGGCCTTGGTCGGCTTACCTTGGCCGCTATAGGACAACGTCACCTGTCGACAGCAAATGTAACTACCCACTTCGCCAGCGGCAGGAGCTGCAGTCTCAGCGCTTACGTTCTCTGTCGACAGGTGCCGCATGCCAGTTTGAGGCGCTCGAAACGCTGTCTCGGTGTACTCGGTCGCCAACGGCCAACGCTCCGTAACGCTGGCAAGTGCACGCTACACAAGGCACCTGACACGAGCCAGTGCGTTCGGTTAAGTCCATAGTTATATTTCACAGCAACAGCACAGCTAACCCTAGCACAGCAGTTCACAATAAACACACAAAGTTCACACACATTGAGAATAACAAGGATGTTGGTTGAGACGGCGCTGTCGTAAGTAAACACACACACTAACACCCGTTACTACTGCAGACGCTGGCTTTAAATGTCAGATGGCGCCAGCTTGACGTTTCTGTATTTCAGTGCATCTATCAATATCAGAATGTACCCATAAGAAAGAAGCGTAAACGATGTTCCGCGAGCACTCCTAACATTTATTCTCTTACTTTGAGCATTCTTGATTATTGCATTGGCCTTGGCGAATTTCGGGCCACATTTCCGTTTTTGTTTTAGGGTTTGGAGATGAAAATATGCGATATCTAATATCTACATGATATTTTGAGCGATTATTAAAAGCAGCAGAACTGTCACAAAAGACTCTGGACAAAACAACATTCGCGGCCGCAAACGTTAAGGTCAATATGTTATAATCAGTCATGAATGTAATATGTTATAATCAGTCAAAAATTTTAACTGGAGCAGCATCTTTCCGAACGGCTCTATCAGAACTGTTATAGTTAGATGATTTCTAGCAAATGCGAGGTATTTTGGCCATGGCTTTTAGTTAATGTAAATAATTATTTTATTGAAACATAATTAATGAAAAATAAGCATGCTTCAGAGTTGCAATTACAGCAGGTCCCCAGAGTCGTAATTTAAAAATTAATTAGTACATTTTGTTAATAAATAAATTTATTATATCTTGACCAAATCAAAGTAGTTCGGTGTTTAATATGACCCCTGAAAGCCTTCCCTGAAAGATTTAGTAATAGTTTGCTCCAGTAAATAAATAAAGTTATGTAATGTTGGACTGTATTGCGTTTATACAGCTGGTGCTATACTGAGTGCCATATTTTGTGACATTATTTCCTCTTTTTGCGCATATTTGTTTCCTTTGCTAATTCACAAGGAGTAGCCGGAGCCGCCATAAAGGCGCCAACCTCTCCTATTAATCATTTAAATAAAAATTGGAGGATGCTTAAGCTTCGCCTTTAAGAGAGGAACGCGATAGCGTTATCGGGCTCCGTTCGCATCACATTTTCTTTCTGAGCAGGCTTCACTGCAATGCAGAACGTGGGAAAGCCAGCATACAAATACCAAGCTTACGCTGATCCCCCTAAAGTCGGCTTCACTTTTAAACACAAATTCATTGCTGGGAAGACATTTTTACAGGAGCAATTTAAACCGTCTTATATGAAAAAGTGAAGGCACTAGGACCTTTTTTTATATTTTATTAATTGTTTGCTGTTTCCCCGAGGTGCGCCCATGTCCAAAATTTAGAACGGCTTGGTTTTCAACATTCCCCTCAATGTTGCTAGAACCAAAGTACAGCGAAACACCATCAGAATTAGAGCACGCTTAAGCTTCGCCTTTAAGAGTGGAACGCGATAGCTTCAAAGATCCCTGGCTGCTTATCAGGCTTTTTTCTCGTATATTCAAATTGCAATCCGACGCTATCATGCCTGCTGGTTTTGGTTAAGTTGCACCTTACAATTTTTCTGACGGATTTTATAGAAATGTAGTTTTTGTTCACGAATGCCTTGCGCCACGTGGAGGGCCTGTGTGGTCGGGGTGGATCGGGATGGTGTGGTTCGGCATGATTATTTCCGCCAGACGCCGATGCTTAACGACGACGCCGAAACCAATGCCGGATTTTCTGCGACATGGGGCCCTTAACGCGAGCGCGTTAAGAAATTATTTTATCCAACCTTTTAATTTTCACACATTTTCTACACGTCCCCAAAAGCAATTATTTTCATAATCTTTACGTCTACCGTAACTTTCCATACGCCCTAGGAAATTTAGAATTCCTAAGTAGTAAATACTATAGTTATAATTAGGTTATAAACAGCCTATTTGACTAACCTTGCGTAATAAGACGTAATAAGTGTAAGGAAGAAGTGCGCCGTGCAGAGTTCCGCAGCCGGATCGCCAGCGCTACTGAAGTGGGGCTCGGGCTCGACGCTGTTCCTGGGGCGCCTGGCTAAACCTGACGACGCGCCCGTCATCATGACGAAATTTCTGTAGCGCTTCTTCTTGCGTTGTAGGGGATCGAGCTAGTTGCCCGACATTCTTCTGCATACCGGGCGGCTTCGGAAACCGGTGTACCCTCTGATAAGTCGGGACGGTAAGGAAGAATAGTGTCAATGGGAAATGACGGTTCTCGGCCATATAGAAGAAAGAAGGAAGAAAAGCCCGTCGTTGCCTGGGGTGCCGTATTGTAGGCGTACGTGACATAGGGAAGGATGAGGTCCCAGTTGGTGTGGTTGGAGTTGACATACATCGAAAGCATGTCGCCAAGAGTTCGGTTAAAGCGCTCTGTCAATCCATTTGTTTGCGGGTGATATGCGGTGGTACAGTGATGAATAATGCGGAATTCAGTGAGAAGTTTTTGAATGACATCGGCGAGAAAGACGCGGCCTCGATCGCTCAGGTGTTCGCGGGGAGCGCCGTGACGTAGAACGAAGCGTTGAAGCAGGAAGGAGGCAACGTCACGAGCCGTCGCGGCTGGTAGAGCGGCCATTTCTGCATACCGCGCGAGGTGGTCTATAGCTACAATGACCCAGCGATTGCCAGCAGCTGTGTATACATATAGGTCTATTCCAACCCTGCCAAAGGGTCGCGAAGGGCACGGCAAAGGTTGCATTGGTCCAGAAGAGCGGCAAGGATCAGGCTAGCGGCGTTCACATTCTCTGCATAGGAAACAACACGCGCGCCTCTCAAACAGTCGTTTGTCTATGTCAAGGACTACGCACGCGCGGACGATGATGCGGTGCTAGGCGCTTTGGAATCCAACCTCGCTGAACTTAACGCTACAAATGACGTACACCAAATGTGGTCACAATTTAAGAATCTTGTATACTTCTGTGAAAGAAATTTTATTCCGTCTCGTAAAAAACGCACTAACAGGCATTATCCCTGTGTCACACGTGATATAATTCAACTGAAAAAATTAAGCGCAGGCGCAAAGCAGGCGTGACGCATTATCTCGACAGCCTTATCAACAGCATGCACGAAAAAGTTCGAGAAGCCAAATCCCCATTTCATGACACTACCCTTCCATCGTTTATGCACAACAATCCACATAAGTTTTGACCATACCTATCTAACGGAAAACCTTGCATAACACAAATTATTTCTTCAAACGAAAGATTCACGGATCCCGAATCCATTGCCACAGCATTTAACACCTTTTTCCAGTCTGTCTTTGCAAGGGAAGTTACAAACACTTCGATATCTCCTAACTCGTTCGAACAAGCAATGCCTAGCTTAAATATAACTCAAGAGGGTGTTTTATGTCTCTTACGAAACCTCGATGTGAAGAAATCCTCCGGTCCCGATGATATTTCAAGCGCCTTTTTGAACTCATATGCTAACGCAGTGCATTCTATTCGCATAAAATTTATGAAACATCCTTAGAAACATTAGAAATTTCACAAGACTGGCAACATGCAAAAATTATTAGAATACACAAGTCTGGCTCTAAACTCGAACTTAACAAGTATCGACCCTTCTCATTGACAAGTACGTGTTGTAAATCATTCGAACATATCATTTTTAAAGCTATTATAACTCACCTGGAAACTAACAATCTCCTTTTCAGTCAACAACGTGGCTTCCGATCAGGTCTCTCAACCACAACACAAATTGCGGAGATAACCCATCATTTATTTGATGCAATTAACAAAGGGGCTCAGATTGACGAAGTCTTCCTTGACTTCTCGAAAGCTTTTTACTTAGTTCCGCATCATGACTTAATTACAAAACTTGCAGCCTTCAGAATCGACAGCAAAATTATATAATGAATCTCCCGCTTCTTTCAACACCGAAAACAGTGCGTTGTCATAAACAACAGTGTTTCAGAATATTTAGACGTCTACTCAGGAGTACCGCAAGACTCGGTTCTAGCACCCATCTTATTCCTTCTTTACATCAATGATATACAATTTTGCATTCAATCACCCATACAGATGCGTTTTTTGCAGACGACTGTGTAGTGTACACAACTGTAAACAATCCGGATGATCAAATTAGACTTCAAAATTTTCTAACAAACATACAAGCGTGGAGCTTGAAATCAGGCATGAATCTGAACGTCAATAAAACAAAATGTATTAATGTCACCAATAAAAAAGAACCCTATAACTTCACATACAAATCGGACGGAACAGAAATCTCTATGTACGATGAGGTCAAATATTTAGGAGTCACACTGACAAGTAGTCTAAACTGGGAACCACACATTACTTCAATTTGTGAGCGAGCCCTTAGAAAATTGTCCTTCCTGAAAAGACGACTGCGTGACGCACCATCATCAGTTAAACTAAATACCTACAAAACACTTGTAAGACCAGTATTAGAATATGCAGCCATAATATGGGACCCATTTCAAAAATACTTAACTGACCAAATCAATAATATATCCAGAAATTAGCAGCACGCTTCATCTATCTACTCGGACTACTCACGATACAGTAGCTGCAGCTAGTCTAGTAAAATCAACCTTTAAGAAACCGCAGAATGATTTCTAAACTTAAATTTATATATCTTCTCCACCATGGGCATTATAAAATTCATTGCTCCCGCTACTTACAAGACCCTTCTAAGCACTCGAACAGAACTAACCCCTGTAAAACCATCCGCCAACCATTTAGTAGAGTAAATTCTCATAAATATTCGTTATTCCCGCAGGCCATACTTTATTTGAACAAATTACCGGGCACTGTAGCGAATTGCGCGACCCTTGATTCATTTGTGAAAAACATAGAGACAATCACATTTTCTGACATGTAGTAGTTCACATTCCCGACCAGTTGAGTGTTTTTTCTTTCTTTTTCACTGTTTTCCTATCTCGTTTCTTTGTAGTATAAATACTACTTCTACAGTGTTAGCATTTCTTCAATGATTGTATTTGTCTTTATTAGTTTTTATGCTTTGTACTGTTTCCATACTCATGTACCCACTCCTGCTTGGGCCCCCGGAAAGGGCCTGCAGTATCTGTAAAGAAGTAAAATAAAAAATACGATTGTAGACTACAGCGCCGTGTTTAGCATTACCAAATTTGTTTCACATGCACACCATACAGCACTAACGCACAATTATTATACCACCGTTCAAGGCCAGACGCAGGTTAAAAAAAAAGAAACTTAGAGCAGAAAGATTGTCAACTGGGCGAGTTGTTAACTTGTCATGTAAATAGGTTAATTGGAATAATTGGCAGCCTACAAATTCATCGATTTATTAACCCGATGTTTTAAATTGTTTGCATAGATAAAGGAGCACAAAAAGTAGATTTAATATATATATATATATATATATATATATATAGCTGTTTTTATTGCCATTTCATCTGTACCGATGAGCTCTACAAGAACGATGTTGCGGTCCTGAATCCACAGCGCGAAAGAGAAAGACGGACGGAATGTAAATCACACACTTCATGTTCTTCAGACTGTTCACTTAGCATGGCCCATGCACGGGCCCGAACGTGCACTGTGATATTTTCTTGCATTTATTTTGCTATAGCATTTCAAGCTCATTGATTTCATAAGCATTCTGTATTAGAGAGATGCCGTCCAGCGAAGGTGATAACTGCACTTGGTATGGTGCTGTTATAGTCGGCGGGCTATTTTGACACGGATGATGCACGGAAAATATTAAGAGGGCACACTTCCCTCTGTGGCTCAGGCAACTTCAGCCTAGTAATATGTTAAGAACCAACTGCGATTAAAGCTCCATCGATGCATAGAAAAGTTAATGAACCAGTTCCCCGCACTATGTTCTCTAGGCTAGAAATACCCTCGTCTTAAAGGGGTCAGTTGAATCAGTCACAAAGAACGACACAAACTTGATTGGATACTTCTATGGCGCAAGGATGCTTTTGTTTGCTTATTTGTTTCTTTGAGTTTGTTTGTTTTGTTTTGTTTTCCGGTTATGTCAGAGGCGAATATTACAGGTTGCCTTCATAGTGTCCAACAACTTGATTAGACACATGAGTTTAGCGATGCTAATTCGTAATGTGTTGTCGTCAGCTGAAAAGCTGTATCTGAATAACACACAGGATACCCGCGTTATGTGCTGTTACGAGAGTATTGATTAGAGCTTTAACGTATGTTGTATATACTATGACCTTAATAACTTACATGTATCATGCCGTGCGAACTTTTTTGAGTATTTATAGCAGCCTCTGTTTATCAATTGCAATCCTGCGTAACAACATAAAATGTACTTTCACAGAGGAATGACCAGGTATGGCTTTAAGACAACAGGTAGTATGATGACACTGCAGAGCTATTTGGTGTGCAAATAAACGGTGTCATACCCATCTTTTTCTAACAACGTAGATCAGTGGCGGTTACCTTACAGTGTGCTGAGAAATGGCGACCAGAAAGCTTGATCGAGTAGAGGGAAGTGAAATGTGAAACAAAAAATTTGCTACTGGAACTCAATTCTCACAACCGTTGTTTCTGTGATTTAGAATTTTGATAGGTCTGAGTGGTTTCTGTCGTGTTAGTAAAGGCAAAGTCTGAATATTTATTCAGATGTTAAGCTGCTGCGCATTCCGTTTCTGAAAAGTAGGACGCCGTAGTTACTACGCTTCATAAATACTACGCAAAATGCAGGAACATGCGGTCGTAGCATGTGTAGCAAACACATGCTACGACCGCAGGCGTAGCAAACAAATGTTTCACAAGCGGCTGTTGTCAGCAATGGATATAACCGCTTCCAGGTGCTTTTGGTCGCTGCCTATCCACGTAGGAACCATTTCGGCCGGAGCGCCGTTGTGTGCTGCGCCGTTCACCGGCGCTACTTTGCGTTCGTTGAGATCCTTGTGTTGTAGGCTGGAGGGCATCAGGACCTGCTTTTCCAGTCGACCTACCGGAGCTTCACAGGCTACGAACACGAAGAAGCTGAGCATGCCGCTCAGCACGAAGACTCCAAGCGACAGCAGCACCTGCGCAGTATGCGACCCGTTTGATATCATTTTCCTGAATAGCTGGATCTATACTTTGGTTAATATTGTATGACAACAGAAACGTACTGGTGCAAAATACGTGCAAGATAGCCAAACCTAAGAAGCAGGAGGGAATTGATTAGCAAGTAGACCACTGTTTAACGATTGACAAATGCAACGACGTAGCGCGCAGTCTAGTCACGGAAAAAGTATGCGCCAAGTGTTTCCTTTTCCGGTATTGTAAGAATTCTTAAGAATCCCTTCTAGCTGCAAGAAGAATGACACCATTTGTGCCTGATTGCTTGTAGACATGATAATTAGAAATTGATGCTATTATCGGGACTCCTACTGAATGGAAATGTCTCGAGCACTGACCCATTTCGATACCCTCTTGAAACATGTGCCCTAAACAAAATTAATACAGTTTTAATACTGAAGGCTTTCTATTAGCTAACTGTACACTCTAGTTTGTCGAGCAAATAATGTCTGCGTCGTCATGTTAGACAGCCAAACTGGTGGCAGTGCTTTATCTGCCACAGGTGTTTCACGTGTGCGTATAATTCTATTAGGCCACGGATTTGGTCATATACTCTATCGTATACAGTTAAATCTAAGCGTAAGTGATGCACACAGTTTACGCAATTAAGCGTTCTTATTTAACGAGGACCGTCTTACATTCGCGTTCTTTGTCAGCTATTCCAGTGGCATCTACGTAGGGGTTCATGAGCCGGTTTCGTGAGGCCTACCTTTTCATATCGATTATCACAATTTTTCAGTGGCTCCTGTTATTATTAACCTTTCTTGCCCTAAGGCGGCTAATCAAACTTTGAGGTCCTGAAATTGCTCAGCACCGGCCAGGTGTGCGCTGGTAGTTATTTTACCAGTATTTTCCGGGCAGAAGCTCCGGACTGCGTCCTGCTGCTAATGTTCTACTGCAATGCCGTATATGGTTGTAAAAGGTCTGCTTACACACCACAATTTTTTTTTCGAAAAACACTTCCTATGTGAGAACGCCCAAAAGAAACCAAGCATCACACATCTCATCTTATTAGAAAACCCGGTATGTTTTCGGTGGTCCGGGCGCATACGTATTTCGAGCATATGAATTAGATGCTCTAACACGAGGCTATAGTTGTGGTCAAGCAGCGGCTGAAGCCACAAGCCAAGGGGAAATTCAGCCGTAATGAGGGGTCGGCTGAGGCCATCGCTGGTTCCCGTGATAAATTAATTTACAGTAGACAAATAGCTGCTTCAGATAACGCCATTTGCTTGCACATTAAGAGACTTTGGGAAAGTGAAGGAAATCATAGTGTTCCCTAGCATAAATACTACAAGGAAAGCGGGTACCAAACCAACCAACGCGCAAACAGGCTTAAAAACATGGCACTATACGGGTGTGTACTAAGCGAAGTCTGTGAATATAACACTGCTATGCGCTATGCCAAGGCTGCCTATCCATCCAATGAGCACTAGCACACCCCTAAGAGGCCCCAAATAGTTTAGTGCTGCGCAAGGGCTGTCGCGCTGTGCAGCGAGTGGGCTTGCAGTATGTTTAAATTTTGAGAAATAGCCTCAGGTAATTACACAGGGTGTATAAAGGCGAACTAACCATTGTAAAGTTTGCTATGAATGTCCTCTCACGGGCCAGGGCGAAGATGAAGTAGTATAGGGGCACGTGGATGCAGTAGATGCCGAACGAAAGACGACTCAGAGGAACCAGCGCCTTCCAGGACAGAAGTCTCGACACCAGGCCTTTTGCGGAATGTCAAACAAACACAGCATTCATTAAATTGGAGCAGTAACCGTAACATGTTCATCGGCCGCAACACATACTTCTCAAGAGGACAATTTATAACGAGACAATTGGCGCAAACAAAGAGAGGCAATCAGAGGAGTAAAGAGACACAAAGCAGATACGCAGTGTTCTTGCATTAATGTAGTCAACCACATTTACGTACCACGCGAGCGCATGCCAAGCGGCCTCTCCGTGACACTTCCGTTGTGTCAGCAGACGTCGAGAGCAGCGCTAGGCTGGAAATGTGTCATTTTGTTGTTCGCCGGCGTGCCAATTTATTTTTAATTTTACTTTTCTTTTTTGCTTGGCGCGAGGCTTCTCTAGCTTTTGCTTTCTCACGCAACGCGCTCCTCGGCAGCCATGGCGACGCGCTTCCGTCACTTCCGCGTCGACAGTGGTATCACTGGAACTGACTATCGCTGATACCAGCCGCTTGCCGCTGGACTACGCGCTTGGCGTGAGAAGAAGGAAATGGAAAACGCCATGCAGCACATGGAAATTGATATGCCGGCGAAAAACAAGAGGACTCATTTCCGGCCTAACGCTACTCTCGACGGCACGTGTCGCACCGCTTGGTGGCGCGAAGAGGCAGTTTGGCAAATAATACACAGAAACTCTAAATAGTTTGGCACGGCCTCGGCGCGGCTCCGTAAAATTTTGCTGTCGACTGTGCATTACTGTAAAACGAAGTGATGTTTCTTGCAGTGATACAGTTTCTTTCATCACCGCAGAATACACGAATACACTTAGTGACTAGAGGTATTAAAACCCTAAGGCACTTAGGGTTTTTTGCAATAGGGTGACTAGTTATCTTACACAAACTAAAAGGAATTACTTGCATAACTTATTCAATGAAGAAGTCATGAAAAGAAGGGACCTTGTATGGCGAAGGCCTAATAGTGTTCTCGGCCGAAGGAAGCAGCAGGAACGATGCGTTGAAGATATAATGCTTGACGGAGAGCAACTTTCCGGGAGTTAATTAGCCAACGGTTTTAACTATTACTTTATATCTCTTGGTAATGCGAGTCCTAATCCACACAGCTTACGCTATGTTCAACCGACGCGTCATGAAAGTGCTTTCGTAAAACTAACAAATACAAAAGAGATTTATAGCACGTTTTTGTCACTGCGAAACAAGAAATGCTGTGATACAAATGACATGCAGATACGGCCCATCAAGTGTGTTTTAGATATTCTCTGTCCCATCCATAAACACGCGTGTAACCTTTCGAGTACGGGCAGCTTTCGAAACGCATGCAGATAGCAAAAGTCAGCGTTATATCTTTAAAGGTGGTGACGCAACCAATCTATCCAGGTACATGCCTATTTTTGTCTTGCCCATATTTTCGAAGGCCCCAGAAAAATTAATTCACAATAGGATGACCGTCGTTCTGCGGGAAACATATATTGTAGTCACGGCCTCCCAGTTTGGTTTTAGAAAGAATAGCTCAACTGAGACCGCACTCCTAATGCAGAAACAACACATTTAACAGAAAATTGAAGGACAAGGTGCTAACTCTAGGTATATTTGTAGATTTTTCTTGGGCATGTGACCGCATTAATCATATCATGTTACTAAAAAATGGAGATTTATGGCTTCAGGGGTGTATCTTTGTCACTAATTAAATCTTGCCTAGAATTTCGCCAGCAGGCAGTTGGTATACGTGGCCCAATGTCCCGTCTAAAAGCTATTAAAACCGGAGTTCCACAAGGAAGCATCCTTGGTCCTCTGGTTTTCAATATTTACATTAATGACATTGTTAAGCTGGATAAGACTACGCAGTTTATAAATTACGTACAGATGACACCTCCCTGTTATTTATTTCTACCGATATCAGCAAACTGGTTGATCACGTCACCCATGTATTGTACATATTGCACGAGTGGGGAGTGCCCTAAGCATACTCTTTAATTTAATTTTCAATTAAATTAAGGAGGCTATTTCTCAATAATTTTTAAAAATCGCCTGTAGAAGGTAGCATAATTCTTATCGTTGAGCTGGGCTATTCAAAGAGGCGGACGTTAGTAGCACGAGAAATCGAAACACATATTCAACTAATTAAGAAAAATTTACTAAGGAACTTCTTAGTTAATTACTTTACGACACATATTGCAATTTACGAATTGTAGCCGGTGAGTTTGCGAGACGATGATACATCCACTTGAAAGGAATTTCGAGGATGACACCAGTTTCGAGATATTATTTCCCAAAGTGTGGGACGAAATACATGGGCGTTCCAGTTACTTTTGTGCTTCAATGTATAAAACAGCATTTTGGTAAAAAAGTAAGTGGATTTTTACGGCAAGTTTGATGGCAGATATCTTCAAACTGGTGTCATTCTGGAAATTCATTCCAAGTGGATACGCCTGACAAGCTCACCAGCTACAATTCGTAAATTACAATATGTGTCGTAAAGAAATTAACTAAGAAGTTAATTAGTGAATTTTTGTTATTACTTGAATATGTGTTACGATTGCTAGTGCTACTCATGTCCACCTCATGGAATAACCCAGCTCAATGATACGAATTAGGCTAACTGCCACAGGCGATTTCTAAAAGTTCCGTAAAACTTGAAAATGAACACCCTATACAAGCCCTATAACAAAACTAAAGCTGTGCTGTTTAAACCAAAGCATCAGCATGCTATCGTTAGCAGTGACCTTATGGTAGGTAATACAATTACTGAAGCTGTACCTTCCATTAAAAGTTTAGGATTTATTTTTCAGGAGCACATGGCTTGGAATCAACATGTAGACTTGGTTACTAACCAACTTGCTCGTGTGATCGGAGTGCTAACAAGATTGCATTCGTTGCTACCCAGCGCACATAAAATAATTGATTTATAATACACTTTTTCTTTCCCATATTAACTATTGTTTTTTGGTTCTGGGGAAAACAACTGCGTCAAATCTTCAGAAACTTCAAGTAGATCAGAAAAACGTCATGCACGCTATTAGAAACTCACCATTTGACGCTCATACAGAAGCTCTCGTTACTAAACTTTACGTGCAGAAAATAAATTCACTGTACAATCATACTTTATGGAAACACTTTGAGTTGGGAAAGTGCAATAATAACCCTTTCCTTGAGCAGCTGTCGAGCCTAACAAAAAACACTGCGAACTACACAACGCGTCACCATAAGACATGGCGCATCTCTCATATACGAACTAACTACGGTACTCAAATTTGACAATACATGCTGTCATCGCTTCTGATCTCACTGTGTCCATGAAAGGTACAACTAATTTCTTACTATTTACTAGTTTATGATACAATTGTCTCCTGTCGACACGCATTGTGATTTAATTTTGCTGTATGTATACTATGCATTGTCTTGTTCAGCAATTTTCGTTTGTATACTGTACAAACGTTAGAGCGAATACATTATTATATTGCTAGAAATTGCATACAGCCTCTGCGCTGAAGAACGAAAATGTGTATCTACATGTATTTATTACCCGTGCAACCACTAATTTCTTTTCTCTGCCTTCTTAGGGGGCACAAACGTTCGTCATGCAAATTTTAAAGGCTTTTTGTCTGTGTCCCTGTACGTGTGATGTCAAATGATCTGATCTTGTGATCATCTGCACGTGTGATGTCAAATAAACTTGAACTTTGACTTCCCTATCAGCCATAATTTTGCTTCCTTTGCATCGTTCTTGTACGCTGCCAAAAATACAAGCTATCGCCAGCATGCTGACACTACAAACTATCCCAGTGAACGAATCGACACTGAAGGCGCCATTGACCAGAACTTCAGTTCAGGCTCACCTCCTCTGCCAGTAGCACAGGCGAATACCAGCCAGGCTAGGAATGCGGCGCAGCAGAAGCCATTGGCGATGGACACCAGAAGGGTGACCCATTCCTCAGTTGGGTTGCGGCCGCGGCACCAGTCATACTTGATAAATAGGCACGTGAGCCCACAGGTTGCACACAGGCACCACATGGAAAACTGTTTCAGCTGTGAGAAAACAGAAAAAAAGTAAAGTGCCCCGTATTAAACCTCCAACGGCGAGACGCACTGGCGAATATTGCATGTTTTGTTTATTTACTTCGATGCAACTATTTTAAAGCGACGCCTCAAGCCTACACGAAAATAGTATCCGTGCTACACAGCCTATGTCTTTATTACAATGAATTAAAAAAACTAGCTTCAAGCGCATCTATGACATTGCGGTAATGTATAGGGTACGTGTCTCAGCTAACGTTAGCCAAGCTGATAAAAAAATGTCGCAGTTTCGCCCGAAAGGCGAAGCATCAATTGCGATAGCAAATTAGTAGAGAGCTATTCGGAGTAGGGATAGTAGTTTTATCGGCTGCATAAACTTGGACACATTCGCTTACTAACTGAATTAACAAGCGTGGTGTCAGCGCGCACAAGCAAACATGAATAGATCACACTGAATGACCGCAGACAACGACTGTCAAAACGCTGGCAGCAAGCGCAGCCGCCGCAGCGGGCGAAGGTTCGTGCGGTCTATCGCTTCAACGGAAACTGAGCGGCGAATGCACAGCGCATACAAAGGTCAGAGCCGTGTGGCGATAACAGACGGTGCGGGCGACCGCCACAGCCGCGGGCAAAGTACGAGCGCAGTTGTTGGCAGAGTAGAAGCTGCGCCCCCCCCCCCCCTTCCTCCCACGCAGCCTTCCCGCTTTCTTGCTTTCGCGTGGGAGATTGAGTAGCAAGTTCCCCTTACGCCCGGTTGCAATATACGCCTTTGGTGCCGGAGCACAGCGTCGCCCCGCTTCCCTCCCTCCCATACCCCCCCGGCCTTTCGCGCGACGGTCGCGTTTGCTTTCCGCCGTGCGTCCCCCGCGCGCTTTCGCTCGCGCATACGGCACGCGGCGAAGATTTTATCGCCCTTGGAACTTTATACGGAACCTCAAGGCGACGGCGACGGCAACGGCAGAAATCCGGTTGAAGTGTCCATATAATTGCTATCGCAATAAATAGAAAGATTAAAAGAGTACGGTGCAAAATACCATTATAAGCTCTACAGAGTTCGTTTGTCAGACCCCCGACGAGCGAGCACCATAGGTCTTATAATCGTATCTTGCACCGTGTTTCTTACATAAAATTTTCTTTAGACATCTTGGCTAACGACAGCTGGGACACACGGTATACTGGGTGGTAAAATAATGAGTTGCGCAAAAAACTTTTAGGAAGTACGAACAGTCCCTTGTATTTCGTGCTGTTCAGATTAAAGCGTCAGGGACCGAGGGCTGGATTCACAAAGCTATTCATTCGCAAGTGATATTCGCCATTGGCTTGCCACGCCTTCGCTAGTAATGTGTCGAGCATTGTGATTGCCTGGAAATTTCTCTTCCGAAGAATTCTAGCATAAGAAGCTTTTTTGTGTATTCACAGAAATACTAAGCTAAAGCTATTTGCAAGGGAATCTGCTAGCCAATCGCGATCTTCGACATATTAGTGAATTGACGAGCTAATGACAGAGCGCACTTACAAACGAAAAGCTTTGTGAAGTCACCCATAGGTGTCGGAGTGACAAAAATATGATGATGCTTGTTTAGGGAAGTAATATCACATACTTAAAAAGTGCAAAGATGGATGTATGGAAGAAAAGTAGTCTGCTGTTCGCGCATGTGAATGTTTGCTTCTCAATTGAGTTTAAGCCATTACTGCGATAGAATTATCGCCCTCCGCTACCCAGCTGTAATTGTCTGGGTCTTCAGGGGTGCACTTTCCGGAATGTGGACAATCACCTTTGAAATCTTTACTTGGCGGTATCTCTGGATGAGCAAGCAAACTATGCAGCCCGCGAAATAGCACATTCCGTGGTGGAAAGGCCACACGTAAACGTCGTAGTAGTAGCTGTTCGCTATGCTGAAAAAGAAGAAGATACATTAAGTACCAAGGGGACTGCTAGGATCTCTGGAGCAACCATCGTCTACATGTATCTACGTATTTTTGACGCAGTAGCAATATTTTGCTAGAATACACTCGAAGTCGCTTAGTGTGGCAGTTTCTGATTGACCTAGTTTGACTTCGCGATAAATACAGCTCTATAGTAGGCGCCCGCCCTTTCCTTTGTAACATAGAGCAGTATAGACACCCAGAGTATGCGTTCAAATGGCGGCTGAAGCATCTCTCGGGTATCTGCGAAACATTTGGTGTGTGCTGGGTAGCAACATATATGACAATACCATGCTCTATAGCTAAAACCCAAGCCCGAAAACAAGACAGGACAAGAGAGGCGACTGTCCTCTTTTGTTTCTCATGTGATGTCTTGTTTTAGTGCTAGATGTTTAGCTCTGAACATGTGTGAACTAGCCTAGCAGTCCGTTTTACTAAGAAAATAATATACTACAAGTCCTCGGAATAAAAAGTCAAGGTTCCCGCTCACCTAATGTCGCTGATGATGGGCATCATAAAGGGGGGATAATTGGTACCATGCAACTGCCCTGCGGCTATGACCGAACTTATGGTCCCCAATATGCCAAAGGCTGCGATTTTGCCCCAGTGGTAACTGAAAAGTAAAGCAGGGCATTGGTGTTAGGCAGGTGACCAGTCACCTAGAACTCACTCGCAAAAGCGCCAATGTAAAAACTTCCTTGTGAATTTTTTGTGCATTTTTCCTTTTTTTTCTTCCCGAAGATATATTGTTCATTGAATTACTAGCAAACTCAAAGGACAGCATTAAACGCCAATATTTCCTCTTACCGTTTTTAATGACGTGAGATAAAATTTGGTCATAAAAGATAAATGTTGGTGCTAAAGATGATAAAGCGCCGGCTGCTGCATTGCATGTGGACAAACTCGCGAGCGTGTGAACAAACTGCTTTGCATGCGAATACACTCGCGAGCTTTTTGCAGCCTAGTCTTTCAGCCTAGTCCAGTCGCACAATAGACGTGTGCGTGTTTGACCAATACAGCGCATGTCCCAATTCCAGGCTGCACGACTGCGCGAGAGGAAAATGTCTTTCTTTCTCTTCCGTATTGTCTACAAACTTTAACTCAGAAATGTACACGGGAAACACATGTGCATGGACAATGTGCAATGCAGTTCAGACAGCGGCACGTCAGAATGTCTTTTCTAATAGCAGCCAAGGATGCCTATGTTTCTAGATTTTTTTTAAAGCAAAGCACATACGTTTTTGCATTGTGCTTATTGACTACATGCCAGATAAGCTTTCCAGGATGAAAGGCATAGAATCTATAGGGTTGTTCTTGTTGTTTACTAGCTGCGACAGTAGGGGCAGTTTCGCTACTGATGAGTGTTAAGTGCAGTTATCTAGGTGTCTTGGTCTACCACGACAAAGACATTCAAGAGGACGACAGCGTGTGTCTCGATCATCCTGACCAAAAACATAATGTCAATTTTCTGCGCTGCCACTTTTTTATTTTTGTACGTATAAGTGTCTGGCACAAGCATAACCTAGGCACAAGCAGTAAACAAGTGCTTCTGAGCTTCTGCATAACGTAAACGAAGGTTCATTTTATTAAACGAATCATTGTATGAAAGATATTAGAACTCTCGAGTTATGCTCAAACCACGTACTTTTACTTATCCGTTTCTATGTGAGAGAGAGAGAGAGAAACGAGAAGGGAAAGGTAGGCAGGTTAACCAATTAAGGACGTGCCCGGTTGGCTATCCTACGCTTGGGGAGAGGGAAGGGGGAAGAATAGATAAGGAGCGAGAATATAAAAAATAATAAAGAGTCAGTCATTCACAGAGTCAGTCGCAGAGGAAGGTCCACTGTCACAAGCGCTCATACAGTCCAGTCTCCTTCAATAAGTGAATGTAGTTCTTATAGGACAGTGCAGCTAAATAGTTCGAGGTAGAAGTAAAGAAAACGCATTTCCTTCATTCGTTTGTTGCGCAACGATCAGCCGTTGTATTGCCCGGAAATTTGCAGTGTCTCGGAATTTTCGCGAAATGCTCTTCGCTGGTCACTGTGAGCTCTTACAGCAAACACCTAGCGTTCACTGTGTTCGAGCTTCGATTGCTAAGTGATTTGAGAGCTGCTTGGAGCAGGCGTCGATTCCACTTACTTTCTTAACGAAACGTAGTTTTATGCATATAGAAGCACGAAAGTAACTGGAACGCCAATGCATTTCTCCGCAAAGTCAGGGAATTAATATCTCGAAACTGGTGTCATCCTGAGAATTAGTTCCAAGTGGATCCGCCTTGCGAACTCCATGGCTAGAAGTTGTAAATTGCAATATGGGCAATAAGGTAATTAGTGAGAAACCTAATTAGTAAAATGTCCGCCTCTTTGAGTAGACCAACTCATGAACTAGAATTCTGCTATCTGCCACAGGCATGTGACCCTTCAAAATGTTTAGAAGTGTCGGCTGAAACACCCAGTATGTGTTTGTATGCTAAAGTAGCTGTTCAATTTTTTGTGTCTTTTTAGTTTGCTCGTGTCCGGCTCTAAGAAATTTTGAAGTGCTTCAGTCAGCCATCAGCGTGTTTGAATTGCACAAGTCCATGTGTGGTATCCTATGGGCTCAGTTGAAATGCTGAACTAAGTTACTCGTATATAGCACATTTTCACCGAATGTAACAGAATTGGCTGACCGGCCAATTTGGTGCCTTCGAATCTCTTTTGCATCGTGACAAACTTGGCCTGCCCAATGGCTGGTACTCTTAAAAATGAAGGTAGTTGTTTGTCCGTCATCAGCCTTAAGGGCGTGAAATGTCAATGCACTCAGCACTTATTGCGCATTTAAGGGCATCCCTCTCAATGGTTGCGGAAGTGCTACCATGACAAGGGATAAATTACGAGACATAACATTCGCAATCAATTATGAAGACTTCTTTCCTGGAATAATGTAAATGCAACCTTTGTGAAAGGTACTCACCGTTTAAGTATCAACACCAATGGCATTCCGACCATGAAGAGTTGGAAGTCCACTGATATAAACCACAGCAAGCCTAGAAATTCCTAGAAAATGAAAACACAGTTCCGCTATGATATTTATATGAGAAATTACCTGAAATTCAAATAAAATAGATGAAATTTAAGCTAGTCATATCACAATGTTCAATTTGTTCCTAATTGGACAGCTGTGCTGCTTTGCTGGAGAAGGTCCATTACTTCCAAGAACAGTAGGAATGTGACACATTTTCTGACGAATAAGTCCTAAACAGAGACTGATTTCTTTATTATGATGACAGAGCCACATGCATCGTTTCTAGGCCTCGGTGTGCTGCAATGAGAGGTATTCCCGCAACACAAGCCGCGTGTGTAGGCGCTCGGCTAATGCGCACCAAGTCTTAAGAACTGCGGAGGCCTTGCAACCAGTTGTATATTGTTAGCAGCTACTTCTGGCCACATGTGTCGCTAGCTGAAAAAGTGGCGCGTACAATTGCTGTAGTTCCTCAAGTGGACTAACCCTAGTGGCTGCCTGTGGACTTCATGTGCAGCTCCGGACGCGAGCGCAATTGTTTTCTTGTCTCCTGCCTTTCTATCTTTCCATCCCATAAACCGCTTCCCCTTGTGAAGGGTAGCAAACGGGACAAGCGCCAAGTGACCTCTTTCTGTCCTTCACTTCTCTCCGTCTCGCGAGCTGCAGCCACAACTTCGCGCGTATCACCTAGTTTATTTCACCATCATCATCATCATCACATCATCATCATCAGCCTATTTCTTTAAGTCCACTGCGGGATGAAGGCCTCTGCCTGGGATCTCCAATTATTCTTATCTTGTGCTAGCTGATTCGAAAGTTGCGCCTGCAAATTTCCCAATTTCATAACCCCACCTAGTTTTTTTTTTTTTTGCCGTCCTCTACTGCGCTTCCTTTCTCTTGGCACCCATTCTGTAACTCTAAGGGTCCACCGTTTATCTACCCTACGCGGTACATGACTTGCCCAGCTCCAGCTTTTTTCTCTTAAAGGGTCACTCACCAGGCCACATAGCAAATTTTGGTTATACACTGGAAGTTGTTACGTGCCCTCTAAGGAGTGTTCTACCGCAACAATTTTTCAAATTAGTTCATTAATAGCACAGATAGTAATATTTGAAGTGCAGCGAACCCATCATTTCACAGGAGGTGAGCGTTAACGCCAACATAGACTCTCTCTCCACTTGCCCCGTCTAGCTTTCGCAAGCGAAATTCCTTCCCTGCATTCTCCCATACCGGAGCCGGACTATCGCGTGACGAATGCGTTACGGGCCCCTCCTTCTATCTTTGTTTCCTCTCTCACGTTTTTGCTGAGTGGTGCACTTCTGGTGACGAGACAAGCGCTGTTTGTCTCGTTTGGCACAGCGGCCGATTTTGCGCGCTCTGCACGAGAGCACCTGATCAGTGCCACAATAACGAGCAATAAGGCAGGCGTGAGAGGATGGAAGAGCATGATCTCGGCGCTGGAACATGGCAGAAAATGACATGGTTTCGTTCTCAGAGTGCGCGATTGCGCGACGTGGGAACAAACAGACGAAACGAAGTACATCTCTCTTGCTACGGTACGAAATAAAAGAATAACGCGCAGACATTCGGTATGTATGTTTTATTATTTCTCTAACCTTTAATTCGTCTATTGAAGCAACAGAATAAATAACTGATGTTGCCTTTGAATAATTCTCGAAGTCATGGGTCACTATGAGTGATGTCACAGCACCGCCATGTACACAGGCGCACTTGCGCGATATACGTCGACTCTCCGGCTGGGAGCGCGGCGCCCGCGAGGAGAAGGGCAAACAACGTTTGGTTTGAAATTAAAGCGCTTTCCTCGACGCGTATGGATGTAATACTTAGCAGACATGATCATTAGCGCGCATTGTGTCCACCGCGCTTGTCAGCTCAAAATGGCGAGACCTGTTGAGGGGCCCCTTATTGTCAATATCGGGTAGACCCCTGTTTCCTCTCTGATCCACTCCGCTCTCTTCCTGTTTCTTAACGTTACTCCTAACATTGTTCGTTCCGTCGCCCTTTGCGTGGTACTTAACTTGATCTCCAGCTTCTTTGTTAGCCTCTAAACCAAGAGTTCTTTATTTATTTACCGTTAATTACTGATGTACATGACTAATGCCCATCTGGTACGCGAGAATACAAAACAATACATTTTTTGCTGTGTGCTATGTACCAGCAACTTCAGCTGTACTCTTTCAGCTCCTGGGTATAGAAATAAGCATTGTGCTTCGCTTAGACTTTAAAATAGGCTGAATTCTTATGGCAAGAAAGCCACGTCGCAGCTGCACTATGGACGCTGAGACGTAACCGGGGCTTAGCCAAGGTATTGACTGACATTCGCCACAGCATCACAACTAATGCAACAGCGTAAATACAACACCGCTTTCACTATATTTAACCATGTTTTGTAGTTTTCCTTAGTTTAACGTACGGATGCTTTAGTGTTTCCGGTGCAATACCGGCAGAAAAAGAAAATGCCAAAGAAAGGCAAAGGGAGAAGCTACAATGGCGGGCCGAATCGCGTGATTTTTTCTGCTCTCTTCTTCTTTTCTTCTTTTTTGTTGAAATGAAGATATTCAAGGAGATTTAATCACACGAAAGTCATGCCGGCTACTCCTTTTCGTTTAATGGTACAGAGGATGCGAAGGGCTAAATAATCAAAAGAAACAAACGAAAAAAATAAGAATTCCCACGATAGGTTATACGAGCTTGCTTGATATCAACGCACGCCCAGTATGCGCACAAGAAAGTTCGCACGCGATGAATTGATTAAATCAGCGTAATATGAGTTAATTTGTCCGAGATGCGCATCTCTAGAACACAATACAAATAAACATGCATACAGAAATCACTCCCAAACTTTCATGACATCTGCACTGTATTCCAACAAAGGCTGTCACAATACTAAAACACTAAGGCACATGGTTTGAAGTCAGGTGAACACAGCACTTTTTATGGCGAGTACAAACGAAAAAGAAATGCACTTAGCCTTATTGCATCTTTGTTTTAAGAAAGAGTAGTATTCATAAAGTAAAAGTAAACGAGTGTGGTCTAGGACCTCGTTTGGGACGCGGCCTCATAATCGACAACATTGTGCACTCGTTTGCTGGCCAAATGCTCCTACCTGTTTCGTACGGTCACCGACATTTCGAACTTGCAGCAAAATTCGCCACCACTCCCTACTGAACTCATCATAAATTTTCTCCATCAATGGCTTTAGGTTAGGACCGGATGCGACCACTGGTCCCAGATGACAGCACATGAGGACAAAAAACACCGGGGTGGTAGTTCTGGAATATAAGTCCATCAAAGTCACCATGCAGCCGTTTTTTTTTTCTCTTAGCTGATGCTCAGCTCAGAGTAAAAGGCGCTCATCGTGCACTAATAACCAACAGGAAGAAGGGAGAAGTGTTTACCTTAAATGTCGGCGGATGATTGCTACAATCCAGATATAAAATCGGTTTATGCGCGTCCTCGATAATTTATCAATGTTGTACACCATTAGGAATCCGCTGTAAAGACAAATAAAAGGTTCATAAAACGCCAATGTTGCATATCCAGACAACGGTTACATTAGGAAATGGGATTGCGGGATAAAGCTAGCCGCCACCTATATAACCTTGTGGTGACGCAGAAGAAGAGAGGGTAAAGCGGCGAAAACGAATAAGGAAACATAGCCACATTAAGGCCCGTGTTGTGGACAGATATATGTGATGCAATAAACTTGCTTCCCATTTCGGCACCATAGTGATGTGCGGCTTACCTCTGAGTTTTCAGTGTTCAGTAACGCAGCGAGAAACGGCCCCACATAAACAAAGCAGTAGATGATTTCGCTGTTTACAAACATTAACCCTGGACGGCTTCCAGTTTGGCTCACTGACGTAGTCCGCTAAATATAGCGAGCAAGAAAGGCGATGGTGGTGATATAGATTAGCAGGAGTTCGTATGTGATCCTGCACAGTAGACTGATAAGGCCCGTGACCAGAAGTTTCTTGGTTCCACACTATCGCTGCTGTTGTCGCGTGAGCGAAAAGGCGAATAGGCTTGCGGCCGCGCTACACTATAGCTTGATCACAGTGTCTTTACTAGCACGCTGTTTTATTCCACGCTGGTACGTATACCTCCGCAGTCATAGTGTCCCTGTATTTGTATTCTGTTAAGGTAACAATGAGTGAGTGAGTGAGTGAGTGAGTGAGTGAGTGAGTGAGTGAGTGAGTGAGTGAGTGAGTGAGTGAGTGAGTGAGTGAGTGAGTGAGTGAGTGAGTGAGTGAGTGAGTGAGTGAGTGAGTGAGTGAGTGAGTGAGTGAGTGAGTGAGTGAGTGAGTGAGTGAGTGAGTGAGTGAGTGAGTGAGTGAGTGAGTGAGTGAGTGAGTGAGTGAGCGAGCGAGCGAGCGTCCATCCGCTCGGAAACAGCGTTCGGTGTTTTGCAGGATATGTGTGCTTGACGTTGTTGTCAAATATTCTTGTGAAAAAATTAGCTCTGACCTCTTGAAAAGGTGAATTCGACAACCTTTGTGTTGTTACTGATGTCTCCGCGAAGTTTGCGGCACGCATTGTTTGGTGGCGGATTCGTACCTGAGGAAGAAGAAGACGTCCACGCTCCAGTAGCCCGCTATAATGAAGCTGAATCCCAGATTGTCGGCAAAACGAAGAATGTTGATTGTTCTGGCTGAGATAAAAAGAGGTTTAGTTCAGGTGAGGTTTTTCTCTCCATCCATTTTCTCTGCACATCGCAACAATTAGAGTTTTGAAGTTGTTCAATTTCCTCGACAATTTCTGATACAAAAACATCTTGCTACGCAGCCTCGTCGTGTCGGCGTCAGGTATAAATGTTTTCTGCTCAACTGAAAACATGCTTTTCTTCACGCTTGCTTCATGACGCAGTGAAAAAAGCAAAAAGCAAAATTGAACGTTAAATAGCATCTCTATTTCTTACTGCTTAAACACATTTTGGAGCATGTGTAATAAAAGCCTACTGGAATTCTGTTGTTCACTTTCAGTATATTCTACAATGAAGGCTAGTCTCAACCTTACTTTTCTTGAGGCTTTACAGGATCAAGAATACGCTCAATACTAAACGTTTGCCCTGATATGTGACGTCACTTATAAGCGCAAATGCTAGTGTTGATGTTCGCTTACTTTTTCGTTCCGCTCAAGCAAATGGTTAACCGTAATGTCATAAATATGTAACTATTTAAAGTGAAACCTCTGAAATTTATTCTGAAGAATATAACAAAAGTTTATTTTGCAAGCCTGAAAGAAATAATTATTAGAATTCTGAAAAGGACAGAGTTAAAAGGCATAACTTTGTACTTACCCATAGCTAAGTGGTCGAAGAAGCTGTATGAATGACCAAAAACAATTGAGAATATGGCCAAGATACGTATGCCATGAAGAAACCTGTAGGTGCTGGCTTCCGATTCTTTACCATTTTCTACGTTCAACAACAGCTGTATATTTGCTTCTAATGAAAAAGCACACAGTGCTCTCTGTAAAGGTCCTGAAGAAAAATATATCTGCAGTCAGTTTTTGCAGGAAGAGGCATTTCTTTACACTTGGACGACATTACTATAAGCATGTTGTAATGCACAACCTTGTCACAGTCACCTTTAAAAAAATCATGCGTCTGAAAGGCACTTGCTGAAGAATTACTCGACAGTACTATCGGGTATTTAATTTTTCATGATAGAGGTGATAAACAAGCAAGAATAACTACACCCCAGTACCTAGCAGCAGTGTCTACTTCAATTTTAACATCTTATTACCGCTTCCTCACGCAGTGACTGACGTCCGAAATTGGCCGATTGGTAGCACTCTCCCTAAAGCTGCTTCCTTGTACTGCTCTCCACAAACTGTCCTTTGGAGAACTGAAATGCTTGTTTGAAAAACCTTTCCTTGAAACAGATGCCTTTGTTTGAAAGCTAAAAGTTGTTTGTTCAGGAAACTTCATGCTTCGAACATTGGCGCCTATGGATTACGATGTCGGTTATAATTATTGGACCTCTCACTAATAGCGCCTTTCCTTTAACATGAAATTATTTAGCAACATTAACAACATTATTTAGCAATGTAGGAGACATTGGTATCAGAAATGAGAAACAATTTTTTTTCTTAGCCTTACAATACAAAGCGAACACAGGCTGCCTTTAAAAAATGTTCTTAAGGTTAGGATAAAAATTAAAGTCGAATTCGTTTACGCATAGTTCGAACAAGCACATTGTACTGCACAATGCGCACAATTTATACGGCGAATGTGTGCCCATTCATTTAAATATTTTTAAAGCAAGAAAATATAAAAATCTGGAACGAGGTGACACATTGTGCATTCATGTAATCCACCACGAGCCACACACGATGTAATCCACACGTTGAACTACATCTGAGATTCACTTTCTACAGATATAACAATGCACCACAGAAATTTGCAGGTATAAATAGCCATTGCACAGCATATAACATCCCCATAGTAATTACAAGAACTGCAGCGCAGTAAAACACAAGGACGACACAAAGAAATGACAAGAACGAGGGCTGAACTTACAAGTTTCATTGTAGCGAATTTCACATACAGGGTGTTTCAGCGAACACTTTCAAAAATTCTTACAGGTTGCCTGTGGCAGATAGCACAATTCTAGTTCATGAGCTGGTCTACTCGAAGAGGCGGACATTACTTGCACAAGAAATTGAAATGCATAATCAAATAATTAGCAAGAATTTACTAATTAAGTTTTTAACTAATTACCTGATGGCCCATATCGCAATTTACAAATTGTAGCCGTGAAGTTCGCAAGGCGGATCCACTTCGAACGAATTCTCGGGATGACACCAGTTTCGAGATATTAATTCCCGAGCTTTGCGGAGGAATGCGTTGGCGTTGCAGTTAGTTTCTTAACAAAACGTCGCTTTATGCATTGAAGCACAAAATTAACTCGAACGCCAATGCATTTCTCCGCAAAGCTTGGGAAATAATATCTCGAAACTGGTGTCATCTTGAGAATTAATTCCAATTAAGTGGATCCGCCTTGCGAACTTCACGGCTACAATTTGTAAATTGCAATATGGGCCATCAGGTAATTAGTTAAAAACTTAATTAATGAATTTTTGTTGATTAGTCGAGTATGCATTTCAATTTTTTGTGTAAGTAATGTCCGCCTCTTCGAGTAGACCAGCTCATTAACTTGAATCAGGCTATCTGCCACAAGCAACTTTAAATAAATTTTGAAAGTGTTCGCTGAAACACCCTGTATATATCCACTGTCTAACACAGACGTCATTAGCTGCAGGTGCATAGACACGCCATCTCTTTATCTTAGAGTTGTAACGATGGCACGCTAACACACCTTTGCCCTAGCCGGGAAATCCGTTCAGCTTCAACGATTTCTCGAGTGAAGCGCGATTTGCTTTTCATAATGACAGTCGTGTTATGCAGGTCAGGTGAACAATCCTTACATTGTAAAGAATGGCTAGCCAGGAAACCTTGAAAGTCTTTCCCTTCACGTGCGTTTTTCACATAGTTAGCATGCTCCCTTAACCTAACATTGACGCATCTCCCAGTTTGGTCAACATACACCTTTTCGCATCTTAGAGGGATTTCGTAGACTACGCGTTCTGCCCAATCAACAAAGGGGGGAGGGCGCCTATGCGTTGTGCCGCAGGCTTGCTGCTTCCTTGCCTCTTGGTCGGTCATTGGGCAGAGCTTGGACAGCCTGTTAGGTGCGGTGAATACAACTTTCACGTCGTACCGCTGGGCCGCCTTTTTCAGGTTGTGTGAAAGCTTTTGAACATAGGGTATCACAGCTACCCTCTGCCTGCGCGGTGCGCTGGCTTCACACGTTTGCGGATGACGGCGCATTTTCTTTAGCAGGCTCTCTGCCACCGAAATGAGGAGGTGCTGGGGGCACCCAGCACCTCCTCAAAACTAGTTGTAAGTTCAGCGCTCGTCCTTGTCGTTTCTTTGTGTCGTCCTTGTGTTTCATTGCGCTGCAGTTCTTGTAATTATTATGTACCAACACGCCCAACTCGCCACGTTAATTCCCATAGTAACTATGCGCAGTTTTTGAGTCATTTAGAAAATCTGTTATGGAGCACTGAGGTAGGGAGCTTTTAGCAGATTTGAGGAGCTTTGACCGTAAAGAGGTTTCAGTCCCCATGCATGCTTAGGTATGTTTACGGTGCCATTATGCCGATTAGGAAAAAGCATTTGATTCAGTAGAGATACCAGCAGTCATAGAGATATTGCGTAATCATGGAGTACCGGAGGCATACGTGAATATCTTGGTAAGTATCTACAAGGATAGCACAGCAACCTTGGTTCTCCACAAGAAAAGTAGAAAGATACCTGTCAAGAAAGGGCTCAGGCAAGGAGACACAATCTCTCCAATGCTATTCACTGCATGCTTAGAAGTAGTATTCAAGCTCTTAGACTGGGAAGGCTTAGGAGTGAGGATCAACGGCGAATATCTCAGCAACCTTCGCTTTGCAGATCACATTGTCCTACTCAGCAACAATGGCGGCGAATTACAGCGAATGATTGAGGACCTTAACCGAGAAAGTGTAAGAGTGGGGTTGAAGATTAATATGCAGAAGACAAACATAATGTTCAATAGCCTGGCAAGGGAACAAGAATTCTGGATCGCCAGTCAGCCTCTAGAGTCTGTAAAGGAGTATGTTTATCTAGGTCAATTAATCACAGGGGACCCTGATCATGAGAAAGAAATTTACAGAAGAATAAAATTGGGTTGCAGTACATACGGCAGGCATTACCAAATCCTGACTGGGAGCTTACCACTGTCGTTGAAAAGAAAAGTGTACAATCATTGCATTCTACCGCTGCTTAAACTTTGAGGTTAACAAAGAATCTCGAGAACAATTAAGGACCGCACAAAGAGCGATGGAACGAAAAATGTTAGGCCTAACGTTAAGAGACAGGAAGAGAGCGGTGTGGATCAGACAACAAACGGGGATAGTCGATATTCTAGTTGACATTAAGTGGAAAAAATGGAGCTGGGTATAGGCCATGTAATGCGTAGGATGGATAACCGGTGGACCATTAGAGTTACAGAATGGATACCAAGAGAAGGGAAGCGCAGTCGAGGATGACAGAAAACTAGATGGGGTTGAAGTTGGGAAACTTCCAGGTGCAAGTTGGAATCAGCTAGCGCAAGACAGGGGTAATTGGAGATCACAGGGAGAGGCCTTCGTCCTGCAGTGGACGAAGGCCTCTGCAGGCTGATGGATGATGATGATGCTGCCTCTAGTTATCACGCACAATTTTGAGCGCCCCATACATGAAGGCCAACCGCTAAGTGCTAAAAAATTACACGTTGCAACATCTATCACTAAAGGCGTCAATTGCGCTTATTGAAAGCTTTGACGAAGAAATAACATTCAGGTATTTTTGTGTAAAGCTCTGCAAAAAAATCTTACCTTTCTTGATTTGTTTGTTGGTTAAGTAGTAGTCAAAGGTGCTACTAGTGGCGATCACTATCGCAAGGACGCCCAAGAAAGCCCTAAGAGAGAAGAGGAACGTAAGAATCACAACGTTTCTTAGATATCATCGGGATGAATATTTCTTGCACTCTTACTAGTTAACTGCCATGTTGAAGTAGTTTTACTTTGTTGTTATGTAGTCAGACACTGCCTCACAAAGACCATACAGGTTTGTAATTAATTATGGGGTTTTACGTGCCAAAACCAGTTCTGATTTTGAGGCACGCCGTAGTGGGGGACTCCGGAAATTTGGACCACCTGGGGTTCTTTAACGTGCCCCTAAATCTAAGTACACGGGTGTTTTCGTATTTCGCCCCCATCGAAATGCGGCCGCCGTGCCCGGGATTCGATCCCGCGATTTCGTGCTCAGCAGCCCAACACCATAGCCACTGAGCAACCACGGCGGGTCACGCAGGTTTGTAAGAAAGCTTAAACTGGCTTCAGATGGTGAGCGGCTGAATTCAGCAAATCGCAGCTCAGGACGGTTCATGACAGTCAGGCGCCTTGGCGTTGCCTTCACTGGTTGCATATTGTTGTGTCTACACTACTTGTAGTAATTGACTATCAATGAATTAATTGATTGGCTGTCATTCTCATCGCTGGTTGTTTGTCGCCACCGACACTGATTGCCTATCATTGTGTGTTCTACCTGGTTCTTGTCACCTGAACACATTGGTTAATATTGCTAGTGCTGGTTGTCTATTGCTGCTTGAATTGAGTAGCTATCGTCCGTATTGATTAGTTGGATCAATTGGACATCGTTGTCTGTATCCATTTACTACCGTTGCCGGCAACTATTGGTTACAGTAACTGCTCCCTTACTCATCGGCTACCGTGGAGGCATCGAACAGTGAAGTAATGCCCAGTGACACGCGAGATCAAGAACTGTTCTTCCGTGCTATCACACGCAATTTTGCCTCGTGATTGTTGCAGTGCAGTGTGCGCTGTTAGTGTAGCAGTAAGCAAGACTTCCTTGATCCTTATGGGGAGAGCGTACTTCATCGCCTTGGGAATGAAACAGCAACGCTTACACAATTGAGATCTCTGTGGTTGTCCAGGGCTTTGGTTCGTTGGTGACGCAATCCTTGACTTTTATGTCGAGCAAGCCTCCGAGCACTGCAGGGAAAAAACGAATAAGGTGAGTTTCGTGCCACCATTCTCACTTTCTTGTAGTTAAACTATATGCCGGGGTTTTACATGCCAGAACCATGATATCATTATGAGGCACCCCGTGGTGGGGGACTCTGGATTAAGTTTGAGCCACCGGGGTTTTTTTAAAGGAGCCCTGAACCACTCCTTACCGAAGTCGAGAAATGCACTTGAAGTTAAAATCGAGTAAGTCAGAAATACGTTACCGCAAAAAGTACTTCAATGCATTCAGCAGATGCGGAGTTATTGGCAGTCAAGCATCCTCTGCTTCGGCTACTTCTTCAATGACTTGCACTTCGAAGCCTACGGTGGAGCGGGGCGTGCCCGCAACGCTCCGCCTACTGAACGTCACCATGGCGCGAAGTTCGAATTTGATTTTGGATGTTCACGTAGACGCCACTACTTACGATTTTGGGGCCTACGACGCGCTAAACGTAGTGTTTCTATATATGCTCCCGCAGGGAGCTTATACAGAGACACTAGCCAAACGTAGGTGCCTCGATGTCAGCGCCGCCTCCCGCCTTCAGAGTGGTTACACCCTTTAACCAGGCCCATGCCGCAGCTCCTTCATATTGTGTCAGATATGTTGAAGCGGCCGTATACATGTGCGTGCATTAGTCAGTGTGGCGCGGTCGTGTTACCTGGTGTTTGTAATTTCCACGGCGCTGCACACGTGTTCTCTATGTGGACTATTCGGGCTCGCGACGTGAGATGAAAGGTGCATGACCAGTTTCATAGCTAAAAATACTCCGTCATGCCCGTTTGCTGCGCGCCCTTGTGTACCAGCTCAACGGAAAAATGACACCTATGTCTTAGATTTTCCCGCGACCCAGAACGCTCCAAAAAGTGGACGAAAACCGTGGTAATCTAAGCCATGGTGCTTAAATTTGTGTGTTCGTGTGAAACGGTCCTCAGGAAATTTTCTGATGCACTATATAGGCGTTTGCCGTCTAAATAATTTAATCAAGGTAATGAGAAGCCTGCTCAAACTCAATGTATCATTTCCAACAATCCCATGCTCTGAGCATCCGAATGTTAGAAAAACGTTTATGGGGAGTTTTGTCTTGTTGCGGCTCAGTCTTTATACTTGCACTGTTTGTACTTGCCAGATGTAACGAGGGGGATGAAATATGGAAGTAAAACCACCGCAGGTGTAAACTTCAACTGACCTGTTTTGATGTTTATAAGAAGCATATAACTTGAGCTTTGCTTTGTCAATGCTATCAAGTTGATGTTCATGGCCTCCTGTGGCTTCAGGCAGGTGAACGTGTTGGTGAGCTTCCTTGAACTACATTTCAGTTTCCGGGCTGTCCTCCTCTGGTTTTACTGGTGACAGTTATATATTTGGCAATAAACATTCCCTTTCTTTTAGTGAGATGGGTCACTATGCTTCTCTTTCTCACTTTGCTGTGCTAATCATGAGTCGTTGCATAACAGAACGAAAGGCAAAAGTGTTTTTCAGAAAAATATTTAGGCACTATACTTATACAGACCTAAAATATTATACTATACTACAGGCCGGAGATTTTCACAAGCCGCACGCATGGGCTTATACTTTAGGCTAGATGGCTACAATGACGGTGTTCATTTATCAGTGTTTAAAGATCGTACATTGTGACTTGCTTTTGACTTATTAAAACGAATAAATTATGCGGTTTATGTGCCATAACCACGACTTGATTATTAGTCGTAGTGAGGGACTTCGAAATAATTTTTACCACGTGGGTTTCTTTAACGAGCACCTAAATCTACGTACACGAGCGTTCTTGCATTTAAAATGCCCGGTTTGAAATTCGGTAGCCCAGGGTGATCGAAACCGCGACCTCGAGCTTGCTTTTTGACACTTGCAGAGTGTGTCTCTGCTAATATGAGATTATTTTCGGCCATGTGCTCTATCATTCTTACCTTTCACACACACGATTTGTATCTCTATGAATACAGTACCTTCATTTATTGGTAACGCTGCCGTATTCACTTTGTTTTATCCTATATCTTTTCCCGGCATTACGCAGCTAAAGTTTTACGGTGAAAAATTGCGTCAGTCTTTTTGAAGGACAATCTCTCAAATATTTTGTAAACACCATATGCGTCAACTTTGCTTTTGAAACAGCGCAAGCGAAAGCGCTGTAAAATAGAGTAGGTATCTGCTGGGCTCGAAACTTCTTCTAGTATTGCTTTACTGTAAGCGTTCTACCTCCGTTTCTGTAAATATTTAAATGCACGTAGTCGCACAAAATGGGAAATTTTGAGATTTCTACACTTTCAGAGAGCGCAGAACCTAAATTCCCGCTGTCCGTCATAGCTCGTTTTTAAGTGCTCCTGCACAAAATGACGACGCAGCCGGACGTGTCACCACCCTGTACAGAGAGGCGTGGCATCGAGGTACCCTAGCCAAACGCGGTCGTCCTCAGCGAGCCGCAGTGCGCTCAGCCAGCGGACTCGTCGTGGCACCCCGCGGCGGCCCCGGTATCTACGCTACGTAGCACGGCGCAGCTACATGCAACTGCAGCGCGTATGCGCAGCGTTTGCTTTGTGCACGACAGGGCTTGAGTGCGCGCTCACGCTCATATGCTCCAGTCTAGCCGTGCTACGTGGTGCGGACCGGCTTTGTCCTGCACCAGCTTGACCGACGAATAGCAGCTACGTCCTGCTTGCGCATTTTGAAGCGCTATCAATAGATCAATACGAAGCGAAGTCTGCCGAGGCGTCTAACCAGGATCAGCCAGGATCACGTGAGCGCGCGCTGGCAAGCATGCGTTCTGTCCGATCTTAAGTTTCGAGTGTTGCGAGGCTACTTAGGTGTTCAAAACTAGCCGAAAATACCAAGACCCGGCAGCTACGACACCGATCAGCGGGGTGGCCAAACATTTATTCCTACGCGGGCGGCCACAGCCGAGCGTGAGCAGACGATAGTCGGTTTCTTCCGGAAATACGTAATTATTATCGAAATTCGAAAGCAAATTTTCACTTACTTCAGCCTGTCTATTAAACAGCGTCAATAAATAAGAGTAGAACGCGATAGCGTTATCGGGACTCGTTCGCATTGCATCGTTCGCCTACGGCTAGTAGGCTTCATTCACTGCAACACTGAACGTGGGAAAGCCAGCTTACAAAGACTAAGCTTACACCTATCCACTTAAAGTTGGCTTCACTTTTAAATTGAAATGCATTGCTGGAAAGACGTTTTTCCAGGGGCAATATAAGTGGTCTTATATTAAAATATGAAGGCCCTAGCACCTTTTTTATTATTTTATTAATTATTTGCCATTGCCCCGACGCGCGCAGGTCTGGTAGAAATGCTGGAAAAGGGGTTTGTGTTTGAGTTTCCTCGTAGCAGAATTAGGTTTTCTCGTACATTCAAATTACAATCCGACGCCGATTGGTAAACAATCCGACGGCGACTGCGCGGTCGATGTGGTTGGATGATTTTCTCCGCCACCCGCGATCACAGGCCGGTTGCCAACGCCGGATTTTCTGCGACACGGGGCCCTAAATGCTATCGCGTTAATATATGCAGTAACAGTAGGAAGAAGCGCACTTATGCAAACACCCTTCTTGGCCGGTATTTTGTAGCGATGCCTTTAAAGTAATAATGCCTTTTCGCGCTTATCGCGCTTTGCCAGTGGTCAGAGCGACGGTCCGCTCGCGTTATCAACGGGATCAGCCGGCCGTGAGCGGTGGATGATAAGACTATTCTAAAATAAGTCATAAGGCATCGCTACAAAATCGCGGCCCTTGATTGATGTCAGCTATTGACCAATAGCAAGCGCGTATGGAAATTTGCTATATTACGAAATAAAGAGTCCAGAAGAGATTGAGGAGCAGGCGCTTCTGTTGAAAAGAGAGCGTTTAAGAAAAAAATTAAGCCAGTTCCACGCTTGTGAAATCGGAGAAAACAGCGGAGCTCTGCAAACGTGGGGTATAACGTAGTGGGTATCCTGCGGACCCCGAGTACCCGGGTTCATATCCCGCCTCGCCAAGAAAGTTTATATTGCTTTTTTTTTCTCCCTTCCTTTCTCTTTCTTTCTCTCTCTTTCGCTCTCATTTTCTCTTTCTCTTGCCCATAGCAAGTTGTGTTACACTCGTCGGTACAATGCAACCATATGGTTCCCATAAATGCATGTTCTGCAGGCGAGGGTGTAAAGAGCTGTGGTTATGACGCTCACCCACGAACCGTGGTTACCCGGGTTCGAATCCCACCTAGCCCAGAAAGTTCATTTTGTTTTATTTATTTCTTTATTTCTCTCGCTCTCTGTCTGTCTCTCTATGCACCTCCTCTCTCGCCACTCTCCAACCACCTGTGGCTGGCGCTGATCAATGCTCGGCACGGTTTAACCTCGGCCTTAAACAGCTCCGCTGTTAAAAGGTGACTGCGCTCCGCTTGCGAGCTCCACGCGCCGCGCGCGACTGCAAAATTTGGTTGAGATGTTCACAGCAGCGTATTGACCCTTTTCGCGGAGCAGTTTGTTCTAGAGAAACGAGATGGCGCTTACGGCGGCGCGCCATACATTGCCTCAGCGACAGCGCACGAAAAGGAAACCATTACCGCTTCTACCTTGCTTCTGTGCGATCAGCTTTCGGAAATCCAACTGAATTTTCGCTAACGCACTGTGCTCCACTCATGCTGGTTTGAATCATGTGGATTGAAGACGCGTGCAGTAGTTGGCTGCAAAAATAGTAACTGGCATATTAAGGAATGTAATAAATATGTGGGGCCAAGTTCGCGGACCGCTGCTGCAACTGTCCGTACGTATTTCCGGCACTTCGAGATGTACGGCTTTCCTCGACGATACACAAATTTGCTCATCCGCCAGCGTTGTATCGCTAACCTTCAAAGAAAGGGCCTCAGCCCCGGTACGTTGGCAAGAGTGAGTACTGCTCGTTAAACAATGATAAAGGGAGGTAGCCTAGCTTCCTGTCATAGTAGGTTTCGCGCACAGTATCTACACCCATCTACCACAACCGGCACGGAAACTTACGCCCACTCTTTCACCAATGTGTCAAGAATAAGTGAATGGGCGCACACTTGAATATATGTGCACTTTACGCGCACAATAAATGACGGACTACACCGATGGCGCACGAATGGTCGAAGCTGAATGTTTCGTGATGGTCCACAAGAGTAAGCGAGTTACTAGCGATAATACATCTTCGCTACAAGGTATTATAATGTGCAGAACAGCTACGTTTCAAGCCTTGTGCGCAGCAAGAACAAATCTAACGAAACTGAGCACAACCGCGAGTGATTAGGCAGAAAATAATCAGAGAGTGACCGCACCGACGAACTTTACTGAGTCAGAAATATGAGCTGCTTCAAAATATTTGCCAAATAAAGAACAAAGCGCAAAACACACTAATCCTGATCCATTTCATGAGCGTAAAGTTTGGAATTCATATTTAGCCCCGCTTTCAGAGCAAGCACCGTATGCGCTGCTCGCGCCGTTTCGACGTAACTTAATCAGCTCCGAAAGTGCTTTTGCATGTTCTTTGAAGCTGTGGGCAAAGCTTCGTGTCGTCCACGCAGTAACCGTCTACGATATCTCCCGAAACAGAGGTTTGCTAAGCCGCACCAGCGTCATACACATTTATTGTAAACACGGAGGCAACGGAGGCATTTGAGGCAAGCAATGGACGCGTCACCACGTGATCAAACATGGCAGCGCGTACAGGATCGCCGCGAAAAGGGTCAATTTTATTCGCGGACTGTTTTCTTTTTTTTTTTTCTTTTTTTTTTACCGAGCCCGAAGGGAGGTTCAGTACCCCTTTAACGTGCACCCAATGCACGGCACACGGGTGTTTTTGCATTTCGCCCCCATCGAAATGTGGCCGCCGTGGCACTAGCACAGGCAGGAGAAGCTGCTTCCAAGACTGGAGGAAAACCGAAACAAGAAGGCACAATAGTAGAGCACAGAAAGCTCGGCGTCCTGCGAACGCATTCTCGCTCTAAAATCGAGGCTCCCTGCAGTGGTTTGCAAAGAACTTAACAGGGCGGATACACTCACTCGCATTGATGACAGCCTGAATGTCTTCCTCGTTGCAGTCACTGATGAAGCAGATGCCTATACGGGCACCTTGGATCATTGATGCGTGTGAACTGCCAATAGTGAACTCCACTATCTGAATAAAAGGGAAAAGAAAGACCCGAATCGCACAGAAAATCAGAGCCCGTATGTTCAAAAAAAAAAAGATTTTTAGCTGGCATCAGTCGTAACAGCAGACGCCAACCGACGGTGATGTTGGCCATAGTATTAGTGAAAGCGGCTGGCCAATGGCAAACAGCACTTAGGAACAATATGTGTGTCGATTCTGTACCAGATTCATGGTTGAACATAACAAATGCTTCGTCAGGTGTGCAGCGACACTTATGCATAACCGACGCAAACGACATCTCTTAGGGTTCCGTTCCCGAGTTGAGCGTCGGCGTCGTCGTTGTCCTTCGGCGTAACCGAGTGAACGAGCACAGCGAAGAATTGACAGTTTTAGCAGAGCGCCCCTTGTGCTCCGCTCCGCTCAGATTTCACGCTCTGAGATACTGCAGGGAACTGCGTAGATTTCGCATTTGATAAGCGCGTCTTGCCGAGACGCGAGCGACGCGCTATCAACTCGGCTGCAAAACGACGAAGAGGCCAAGTAGACACGCTGTCACGCTCCACTCAGTCGGCTTTCTAGCGGAGCGAGGGATGCGATCTTCGTTCCGTTGACGGTATGAGCGTTGTGCGCAAGCGCACAAGCGTTTCCGCTAAGCGGTTGTGTGGCATTTGCTAGCATATGCCGGTCTGAGCGGAGGGACAGCAAGCACTCAGATCAAACACTCTAGTGAAAGAGCAAACGCGGAGCGCAGCGGGCGATGAAATACTGCGATAGCGAAGAGAACACGAGGAGGAAATCGCAGGAGCAAGGTGCAGTGTAACCATGAAGCGGAAAGCGTAGGAGGAGGGTATAGCGAAAGCGAGAAAGATAAGCGTAGTGCCGCGCAAGACGGGCGACGACCGCTACGAGATGGCGCCAGAGTAGCGCGCCGTCGTCTGTTCACCGATGGCATGCGGCGAGCGCGTCCAACGATACCATGTATGGAAACAAAGCGCTGCATGAGCGGAGGTCTGTCTGCGGCGGCTGCTGTGAGTCGCAGCTACGCGTGACCCACTTGCTGCCTCTCGCGATCTCCCGCTTAGCGAGGCAGTCGCGCCACACTTCGCTTCGTTTGGAACGTGCCGCACGAGACATATTGTCCGCACCAGCCAATATATCGCGAAATGAAGACACGTATAGAGCTGTGCTCAAATTACGCATTAGGAAGAATCTTAACCGTCGGTGAATTTTTTCTGGGATCTTTTCAAGCCTCACGCCTCCAAAAGAAGAGAAGAAAGAAACACTCATAATTTTTGACAGACTTTTTAGGCGTTATAAATAGCTGGTGTGCAAATGTCGTAATCAGAGCAACAGCTTTCTAAAGAGAAAGCAATGGCGCGTAGCATAAGAAAGGGGAAAACAAAAGGTAATTTAAAAATCCGCCTATTAAGCTTATGTTTAGTTCCTGTATTCCTGTCTAATCTTATAGCACAACTCGGTCGAGGACTGTTAAATGGAAGTTCTTTCTGGGGTTTTACGGGCCAAAACCAGTTCTGATTATGAGGCACGCAGTAGTGCAGGGCTCCGGATTAATTTCGACCACCTGGGTTTCTTTAACGTACACTACAACGCAAGCACACGCGTATTTTTGCATTTCGCCTCCATCGAAATGCGGCCGCCGCGGCCGGGATTCGATCCCGCGATCAGCAGCGCAACGCTTAGCTGATAGAGCCACCACGGCTGGTAAATGGAAGGTAACAAAGTAAGTGAATGCATCAAAATGGCGGCAATACCTATACACCGAGCTAACACTCGCCCATCTAGCATGTCGGTTGCCGGAAATACCACCGTTATCTGTCAGCTGCCAACGTATGTCTCAGTTCGAAAATTTGTATACAAAGTTACGTAATAGGCTGTCAGGTGAACAAGGTCGAAAGCTTGTATACAGGATGATCAAAGTTAAGTTGACAGGTTTATTTTAATTAGGCACTGAGACGTACGCAAAGACCACCTCTACAGTAGGGTTATGTAGCGAGGGGGACACAAAGTGAGATTATAATTATCGCTGTTACCACTGCAATTAACAAAATTTGAATAATTAACTTTTGAGTGGCTGCAGTAAGCGGGCACGTTTGTATTGAAAAGTTAGAGGCAGTCGTGTTTCTACAAAGTTCCACTTGGCAGAATTCTTCTAGCGTATGCCGTGCTTTGAGATATCGCGGAACTGCGAAGTTTAATTGCCGTTTGCATGATTACGCATGCCAGACAGTGACGACCGACGCAAAGCTGAGCGCTAGCCTTGAGCGTTAGCCTTGCGGATCACCAATGAAAAAAAGGAAGACCCGAATCATTGTTGTTTGATGAAAAAAAGCTTCTGGTGGCGGTGTATTGCGGTATACCTGAAAGCCAAAAGACCAGCATATTTATATTTACATTCGCGCAAAATTTATTAGCTCAAATTCTATCACTGTACATCCCAGTGATTATATTAAATTCAAAAGTGAGTTATAATGGCGGGCAGTGTGTACTGGAGTGTTCACCTATGCCTTCGCTATAGTATATTGCCGCACAACTATTTAGAAAAGGTAGTACGGCCATTCATATCCCACTTTAAAGCACGAGCATGGTGATCAACGGATGTATTTTTCTATATCTTCCTCCCTAAATGTAAGCAGGCATTGTGCCACTCCAGGTGGCTGTTGCCACCCTGATCCCTCCCTACTTTCCTAACTGTCCATTTTAAATGTGGGTTTTCATACCAACTATTCGAATAATAATCTGTGCACGTTCGGCTAGCGATGAAATGAAATGAAATGTTTGTCTCTCACTGTTAAAGCAGCCAGCAAAATGGGACGCCGGGCCAAAAGTTGCTTTGATTCAACTTGAAGTCCGCCCGGCGCCCGTTGATCACATGACAGCATCTTCACAATAATCGGGAACTCGACCTAGCATCGTATAGTCCCAAGGGCTAATGTGTTGAACAGAAGCGGGCCGGAATCTTTCGGGCCTGGGCCGAGTACGGACCAGGTTTAATATCACCAGACCGGGCTCGGGCGGGCCACAGCATAGTACTTTCGGGCTCGGGCCGGGCCCGAGCCTTGAAAACCGGCCTGTGCCGTGCTATAGCCACTACGGGAACATGGTACCCACGGATCATTGACCTAAAAGACAGTGAAAGCATTTTTGTGCTTTTAGAAAATGACTGACATGTGCGAGCGCCTTTGACTGCGTGGTACCGTCCGCGCACGTGCACACATTCAACGCTTCCATCTCTCTTACATTGCATTCACCGCTTTCCTCTTGCTGATATGTGAGGAAAGCGAATACCCATCGCACACGCATGTGTGCTATAAAAAATTAAAATTAAATTATGGGGTTTTACGTGCCAAAACCACCATCTGATTATGAGGCATGCCGTAGTGGGGGACTCCGGATTAATTTGGACCACCTGGGGCTCTTTAACAAGCACCTAAATCTAAGTACACGGGTGTTTTCTGCATTTCGCCCCCATCGAAATGCGACCGCCGAGGCCGAGATTCGATCCCGCGACTTCGTGCTCAGCAGCACAACACCATAGCCACTAAGCAACCATGGCGGGTGCATGTGTGCTATGGGTAGTCTATGGGTAGTTGCTCGCCGCCGTGCACAAAGGTCAAGATACGGGCCCGACCCTGCGCACTTGTTGAAGTGCATACACAGCGAGAACTGCGTTGAAATCGGGCAGCGGTGTAAGTTCTATTCAATGAAAGAACACCGCCACTTTTAGTGCAGACATTTTTAGAGTTCTATGAATCTATGTAGCACTTGGCGATGTTTACCACTTCCTTCCCCCAGTATAGGGTAGCCAACCAGGCACTTTCTGGTTAACATCCCTGCCTTCTCTATTTCTTTTGTCTCTCTCTCTCTCTTGGTGAGGGCAAGTCAAATGCGTGGAAAAGCCTGCTTACAGAATTTCGCCACATGGACGATTATGATATATTATCACTATAATTGTGCATTACTGATTAATAAACACTGCACGGCCTATTTGCATGGTTACAAGCATATATACAAATAGACAAAAATTACCCGCGCCGGTAAAATAAATGAACGACTGTGCTGTGAATGAAATATTCGGTAAAAAGTCATTATTCATACTTCTGTGCCCCTAATTTTATAGCCCTTGAAGCATCATCAGCCACTGGGACATGCAGGCTTCTGACAAAGGACGTTAAGTCTAATGCACACACTGGACATTTTTTTTTATTATGATGTAAATTTAAAGGACACGTTAGCGTCTTAGGTGGCACAGACTACGTCTCATAGAGCAGTCGCTTTCATACTTTTGTGGACGTACTCACCTTTGCTTTATTTTTATTTTTTCTGTCGTTTCCTTCAAGATCCGCATTAGTGGCTGTTAGTAAGTAGTCTGCCTAAAGCCATTTTCTGTGTCCAACTGTAGCATTAGTATAGCGAACAGATGTGTTCTAGCCAGCCGTTATGATGCGTCCCTCAGTTATTTGCGGGACGGAAAAGCCAGAGAGAAAAGGAGAAGGAAAGGCAGAGGTGATAACGGGGTTGCACGCCGTACATGCTGCCCTAAACTGGGCGAAGGGGAAGCATGAAGGAAATGGAACAGGAAAGGAAGAAGCAAAGCGAGCAACAAGCGAAACACACAACGGCGTTCACCGCGCAATCAACGGCGGTCGCAGTCGTCTTTAAGAAAGAGCCGCAGTGCTCTGGTGGAGTTCTTCGCTTACCCTCGGGTGCGACATGAGAAGAGCCGGTGCTACGTACTCCACGGGCTGCGTGTCGTTGGTCATAGGAATGTACATGTTGCAGTACTGGCCCCGAATCTTCTCGTTGCCGAAATCGTCGCGCACGAGGGTCTCGACGCACTCGTCGAACGCCCCCAGGTCTGCCAAAGTTCCTTGGAAGAGGCCTGTAGGATACTTGCCGGAAGCGTCGAACACTGGGGCAGGGAATGAGAATACAACGCACTTGCGGCTGCGTATCGGAGAAGCTTTGTCTTTATTGTAGTCTCATGCATGCGGAAAACGAATGAACGAATTAATGTTTTATTCGCTTGAAATGTAATACAACGACATTGATGACTCCAGCTCAGCCCTTAACATGACCGCTAGCATGGGCTCAGGCAATTAGAACTGAAGTGCATATTTTGTAGTAAATTATATGTAGGGTGCCCCAGCTAACTTCAGCCAAGCTGTTCAACGCCAAAAAAAAAGGATTGAAGAACATGATGCAAGATACGATTTTAAGACCTAAGGTGTTCGCGGTCGTCTGGCCTCGGACGACCGAATATCATAAATCTTACAATTGTAACTTGCACACCGTTTCTTATATCTTTCTTAAATCTTAAACAGCGTGGCTAACGTTAGCTGGTATACACGGTAGCTTGGATGAAAAATAATAGAACAGTTATTTCCACGTACGCGTACGTAAATGAATCAATGATGAAAACTATACAAAAATGTGCCCTGAAAAGCGAAGGAGCGAAAGACAGGGGGGGGGGGGGGGGGGGGGGGGGGGCGTTTCATGGACAGTTTCAATTTCCGCCGTTGCACATTTACAGCATCGAACATTGAAGTGCGCTGACGGAATTGTTGGGATGTTTTGACAAACCATTAGGCCACGGCGGCGTCTCTTGAAACTGTCCATTTGCACAAGGACAGGCTCAGCAAAAAATAACTGGTTATATAATTAGAAAGGGACTGGTGTCTCGTCTGCACCTGGTCTGTTTAGTATGGGCATCGTGGGTATTGAATAAATGTTGCATTCCATGAATACCAGAGAACGTTTACAAAATTTATATTTTGTAATCACTTTCAGATCAAATAATGCTGACAATGAAGCGTGGTTCACCTCTGCAAACGATTCTAGCTGCACTTGAGAAAGCCAGGATCTGAAATTTTAAATCGTGTATTATTGTGTACGCCACCACATTTTACTTATTTTTCATACCAACACGCTGCGCTCTTTATTGCCCGAAGCATTTGCAGATCGGCACTTCGCCAGAAGGACATCGTTAGCGAGTGCGCAGCATAAGCTCCCGTTTCTTTAGCACGTGCTACAAGAGTTTTCCTTTCCGCCAAGGGCGCAATGCGGCATCAATAAAGCGACGGCTTAACTGCCCCCGGAAATCTCAGTGTCGCTGCCCCCAGTGCAGATTGAGGAAAACCTTGACGTGCTCATACGGCGGAGGTAAGCGATGAGTTTCACAGCACGTCATGTGATAATCTACGCTGTTTCTGCAGAAGCTTCGGGTGTTAATGAGTCTTTGAAATAGTGGCGGCAATAAAAATAAGTATTACTAAGAAGCTTCTTAAGGAAGGTGGGACCCCTCGGTGATCCCTGAAGCTTAGTTTTTGTTATTCTTCGGAGAAAATACAGGAACGGTTTTTTTTTCCTTTAAAAATACATTCGATTTCACCAGCAGCCTTGGGGTTTGCCGGCGCGCTACAATCGTAACGCATTCGAGCTGATTTAGTTATCAGCATTGATGTTATCTGGTATAACAAAGGTGGAACTTGAAAAAGTGGGGGGAATACAAATTTTAAAAATTGAGAAATTGTAGCGGCTACCTTAGAGAATTTATTTCCTTCAGAGCTTTCACTTGAACGGAGAACACGTGCCACACAACATTTGGTTGAAAATCATTTTGAAATGAGCAATGTAGTGACCTCCGTTCTTCGCTGGGAGCTTGACGTAAGCTAGCTGATATGCTCATTGAGAAGTCGCTTCGCGGAAGGAGTGAGCGACGTCACAAAAACGGTGAAGGGGCAACAAGGAACTAAGCAAAGGTTGATCACGTGCTCCTAATTTATGTTGTTGCCGCTGTTGATTCCTCTCAATTGAGCCCTGTGGCAGTATAAGCGCTTTCTTTCGGTGTCGTACTGGTAGTTGGCACAACCAACCCATTAGTGATTTGCGCAGTTGAACGCACCATTCGAGCAGCAGCCGATCTGTACACCTGAGCCCCTGCTCCAGCCACGAGCCTATTCTTGCATTCTTCTTCGAATTCTCACAATTTCACAGTTTTGACAGTTCGTCCACACAAGACAGACGCCTAGCTATGTCGTTGTGCTTAACACAAACCTTACTTCGGAAACGGACATTGACATATGTTTACATCCACACCATCACATGTACGACTGATAGTTAATGAACGATATCTGACACACTCTTCAAGGGTTAATTTTGGATATGCAGTACTCATGAAAATAACTTGGAAATTGAATCGTTTGCATCTGTCGAAGCGTGAAAGCGAAGAAGGGGGAGTGATGGTGGTGGCTTTGGCCAACGCAGCTGACTTTCGTGCGTTATCCTCTTATTATCGCGATAAAACATATCTGAATATTTGTATTGTCAAAATGTTTACGTGTACACTGCCAACAATCAATAAAGAAGGCCTCCAAAAACAAAACTATATGGCAAGACTATTGCGTTGATACATAGAATATTTATAACTGCTTCTTTGGCCTCGACAAATACGCATATAACGCGCTGCGTGGTGTTCAGATCAACGCCAAAAAATGATCCAGGAGAAAAATAAAAATGACAATTTTTTAAAATTCTTTTGCTGCGCACAGATTTAGAGGACGTTAGGTGGTGGGCAATATTCACTATAGCTTACAAGCGAATTTACTCAAATAAGAAAAATAATGTCCAAGTGAGGTTTTTTTAGGGCATACACCACTTGTCCAACTACTATTCGGTGCTGGTGGTTGTCAGTTTATAAAAACCCTCAGTCCAGGGCCATGCTAGAGGCATGAATTCTAAAGATGTGTGGTGAAAAACAATATCTAGGTATATTCTCCCCAAATGTTTGAGGAAGGCATTTGGGGACAATATTAGGCGATATGCCAATTTGCCCCTCTGCATGTGCGTACTTATTAGGTAAACGAACAAAAAAATTATAAAATAAAATGCTTCATTGGTCATGGGACTCCTATTTATGAGTGGCGCACCTTCACGACTATATTGTGCCCCGAGTAGGTAAAAGGTGTACACTTCTTTACCTTGCGGTCCCGTAACTGTCAAGAGAGAGAAAGAGATGGTGAGGAAGGCAGGGAGGTTAACCAGATATTAGAATCCGGTTGGCTACCCTGCACTTGGGTAGGGAAATAGGGGTTACAAAAATGGACAGAGAGAGAGTGAGAAAGAAAAAAACCCACACGCCGGAAGAGCGTTTTAATCGCAGTCGTTCAGATAGGCCGGTGGCTTGCAAGAAGCGCAGAAGCGCCTGCACGGCCTTCTTCTATGACGTTAAGTCCAGTCTGTGGTGGAGAATTCTTTCTTCCGCCAGAGGCCGGTCATCCAATTGGTTGAACGCGTTGTTAAGAGATTGTCTCTGCTTACATCTCTCACGAATGAGGGCAACTTATGCAAATTGGTGAGACATGTTGCTCCCCATGCTGGTTGTAAATAACGTAGCTACTTATCTCTAAACGGGTGTTCATTATAAAATATGCATGAATTTCTTTCCTTGAACTTTCTTATATGGCATCTTGACTGTTTGTGTTCTTTGTTCTCGCTCTATTATTTTATATTCTTTATGCGCATATGAAATATCTCTTGTTACTAACTTTATCACGAGGTTTCGGTCATAAAGGAAGACAGATGATGATATATATGCACCTTCAAGAAAGCGCACATTGAAGATCAGCCCTGTAGAACTGTACACCCATGAACAAAAGTACACGGACCACAGGGTCACCGAAAAACTGAATTTCTTCGTCATTAACGGGCATAAACTGAAATCAACGAGTGTACTGGAAAGTTCGCAATGCCAAGTTTGAACTGCAGTCTTTGATTTCAAGTTACATTCACAGGTAGAGGAGAAAATCAGCTTTATCGCGCAATCACTGGTCCGTATACTTTTGCTCACGGGTGTACATCTAAATTACCTGTCTAGTGGGATTACATGACGTACCTGCCATAACAAAGTGACAAAAATTTAAGTGGCAAGAATAAAAAGTAATCGTGTACGTATCAAATGCCTGCTGCGGCACCTTTCCTGAACAATTATCAAGGGGATGTGAAGATAGACATCATTGTATATTGCACGCTGCTGCTTATGCATGACTGACCTTGGCTAGCATCTCAAAAGATGGTGGTCAAGTAAGTCACGGAGAGTCCTCTGCAATTTTCATGCTGACCCTTCTTCCTTAACTTTACCGATCAAATTTAGCTCAAAAGAGGTTGGCCAGGCGAAACCTTGTTGTCTATGCTCGAACAGCAATGAACATTCGACAATGTCTATAGTGAATTCTCGAATCCGATACGAATCGAATAGCGAAGGCCATTCGATTCATATCAGATTCGAGAATTTACTGCTAAAAATTGTCGAATATTCATTTCTCTTCGTATATAAGGGATAGCACATCTTAGTGAAGTTTGGGGGGACGAATACCGGCGGGAGTAGGAACAGTTCCGAATGTTTCTGCTGCGGAAGAGCTGTGGTTACTTGGCAGAGGCGCCAGTTGATGAACAAACGTAAGTAGCTACCATCGGCTCTATAATTTTCAGTTATTCATTAAGGGTGTCATTAAGGATGATCAATAGTGGTCGAACAAGGGGTGTGTCGTGCTTGAGCCTACGTTTCGCTAAGGGGACATGTATTCGTCTCCGACGTCAGACTTCGTCGGAGACAAAAATAGGTCCCTAGAAAAATTCTAATAGTGAAATTTGCGATTCGAATGAAACACAAATACTCGAGAAAGGTGACCTTCAAATATCGAATCGAATATCGAATATGTCATCATTTCTAAACAAGGTGCAATATAAAGTTTGCGCGGAGACCACCTGATAAATAAATGTCGTTTATTTACACTATTTCATACGTTGATGTAAGGTCGTTCGAAACTGGACGTCCGGTCCACTAAGGAGCTTGTAAATGAGAAACATCTGCTTTCAGTTATCTGGTGCACCATGACAATAACTAATGAAAAAAGGAAACAGCGCGTCACGTGATGCACCCAGAATATCATGCTCGTTGACGAAGAGCGCCACACATTGTTTTGAAGGGATGCAAATAAGGTGAGACTGGTTAAATAATGAAATCTTTTGCCTAAATCGAAACATCACTTCCAATGCAGGCTGCCTAAGTGTGAAGCATTCTTATTGTATGACTGGAAATTATTGAGCAGAAGTTTCTGTAGAGTTCGTTTGCTCAGGAACCACTGCTTCTGGGCAACACCTGCGGCTTTGCTGCAGAAGAATCCATCGTACAGCCCTCACTGTCATCGACCTCTCTACCTCGAGACTCCAAAAAATGCTATTATCTCTTATACTCGAACAGGAACGAATATTTTACAACTTCGAATAGTGAATGTTCGAATTGAATACGAATCGAAAAGCGAGGACAATTCGATTCGCATTCGAACTCACGAATATTGGCCCAGCTCTAAAATATTGTCGAAACCTTGCCTCCAGCCTGACACATCCTTCAAGTCTCAATCTTCCTGCGAATCTCTGTTCAATAAGGACGCATCGTCTTTAGGCAGCTCACAAATTTGTTGGGTCGATTTAGGCAACGCAATTTATTATTTACCCAGTCTCACCATGTTCGCTTCCCTTGTACGGTGCCTGTGGTATAATGCTTATCTATCTCCTTCAAGGAGCACAACACTCTCCGTGCATCTGGTGACGTTTTGATTCTTTGGTTCGTTGCTGTCATTGTCATGTCGAACTAGATAACTGAATGTAGCGGTTTATAATTT